>NW_006768898.1:42369-45078 GCF_000204055.1 Melampsora larici-populina 98AG31
AGGGCGAAGGAGAAGCGCGCGCGCCTGGAGGTATTGATCAAGCTTGAAGAGGATCTTTTGGAAGCTCGGTAAGTGTATCAGGTGCTGCTATGACCATAGCCATAATAAGCTGATGATGCAGTTTTGCTGTAACTAATTAAATGAAACAGGCAGCAAATGAGGGACATGGATGTGGCTAATGCACCTATACGAACGGCAGAGCAACGTAATGAACTACTTGCCCTGCCCAGGACCCTGGCAGAACTGGAGCAAAAAATTCAAGAGGTAGCGGATGAGGTTGGAAACAATGAATTACTGAATGTTAGGCGAGGCACAGGTAAGTTGATTCATCTTTGATTATTGTATTTCTACTTACACCTTTTGCTGGCATGAATTGTCTTTGTAGATAACCGATTGAAGGCTGTGGTTACTGTGCAGGTTGCTTTAGGATTTTTGTACGAGGCAAAATTTGGTGCGGAACAACAACAAGTAGATGCTGCAAGGAGAACCAGTACGTTTGCTCACCATCTAGTTATGATTATTATTGACCACTGGTACTGGGCAATCCTTCAAGGTGCGAGGCAGCAGCCACGAAATGAGGAATTAAAAAGGAAGAAACGGGCGCTACTGAAGAAGAAGTTTGATACGTACTTGAGGCACGCGGCGCGGTATAACCAAAGATTTAGACCGCGACAGCGTCTAGCTGAACCCACCTTCGATGAGGTTGTAGCTATGGATATGCTACATCCGTTTTGGGACGAAGTGGCTCTGAACCATCCAGATGAGCCATGGGCGTCTTGTCAGATCACCAAAGATGGAATGGTAGCACTTCGAAGTCAAATATCATCTGAAGAGGAGATGCGGCGCCTTGGACGCGAAGTCCGACAGATGATGGGATGGGGCCTTGACTATCAACAGCGCATGGAAGCATCCAAGCCAAATGAGGCAAATGGTAAGTCATTTGGCACTTTCCTGTCATTTTACTTATATTGAAGCCGCACTAAGACAGTAAATCTCCAGCCCGAGTGCTAGAGTGGAAGTCTATCCACAGTGGACTAGAGAAATGAACCTGCCGCCTATGGAAGCAATGGGACTGAGACTTACTAGAGGTTGTCAATACAACCAAGCAGTACATGGAAGGTAGTGCGGCAGGCGATGGTGACTTGATACTTCGGTGGCAACAAATGGTCGGTCGCACTGCTGATACTTGGCAAGCAATACTGGGAGTCCCCATTTTTTGGGCAGAGGAGGAGGATGAGCAACTTGAAGACGAGGAAGAGATGGATTGGTGTGGCGATATTTTTGAATATGAATATGAATATTATTAGAGTAAAAAACTTTAGTAATCACAATGGTAGTTTGATTTCAATGTGTACTAGGACTTGAGGACTATGAAATTTATTTGTAAACTTTATTGAGAGATGTATAAAATTTTGCAATTTATTAGCCCCACATTAAGCTTTCGATATTATCATTTGTATTCATAAAGTCAATGCATATGTTTGCAATTATAACATTATATTATCGAACGTGAACTCGTGAGCTTATATCTTGAGTCAAACTGGTATCTTGTTTGAGACTCAGTATTGATGATAGTGTCATTAAATTGGGTATATAATGTATGTGGCGAGTGAGTCATTTGTTTCTAACGGTTATGTGTGAAAGACTTGGAAGACATGTCTGTTTTCATGAACAGTCGATTGGCACTTAGCGGTCGATGAAAGCCCACTTATCTTTATTTTATCTTTATTAACAGAGTCAATTTGAATACTAACGTGTATTACAAAGGTTAGTAGCAATCAATTGTAAATCAAAAATTTGACAATAACTCATAGTAGAACTAAGTACAAAACTATGGTGAATACAGATAGCACGTATGTTGCATCGATCAATCGGAAATGATAGTAGCTTTTTTGTTTTGACCGCGACGGCGGGCCTTGGGCTTGGGCTTGGGCTTGAGAGAGGCAAGAAAGGCCGCATGGGATTCGATCAGGGGGTTCCAGGTTTCCAACCAGCTTAAGGCTTCAGCTTTCGCGAATTGTCGCCAGTTGGGGCAAAGGCGAGGGACGGGAAGGTTTGGCAGTGTAAAATCGAGAAATAGGGGAGTGAAGTGGTAATCGGAATAGACCATGACGATTGGGGGGTTGTGATTGGAGGGAACGTTGTAGGGGAAAAAACTCGGCTATTAGACATGCCAGAGTCGTAGTACAAAACTGGGCGAGTGAATGTGGTGGCTATGATGCCACCCCACCCTGGCATGGTAAGCCAATACTGTTGCTCGGAGACCACGTTCGGTTTGGTTGTTGATAGTCGAGCTAAGCACTGTGTACGTGGCTCAGGTAATGTACGCTCAGTGAATATCTCGGCCATATTCATTAGGGTATCCTGCATACTTTGTCGGATGGCCAGCCAATCATCCTGCGATTGACCAAGTGAGAGAGCGATCGCACGGAACCCACAGTGGCCGTCCGCCTTCACTTCTCGTACGTCGATAATGAAAGGTCCCAGCCATTCTGGTATACGGTACTTCTTGATGAGGGCTGGCAGAGAAGGGTTGATGATATTTGGCTTCTGTAATTACGGTACTCAAAACAATCAGGTTCGTGCCACCTTTTTCAAAAAATGTCAAAAACATAGATTCAAAGTTGACCTTTTGGCGGGGGAATTCCTGGGAATTCGCTGGAACTTTGTTTTTGGATTTTTCTACAGTTCATTTCCCCACAAAAACGA
>NW_006768898.1:45728-47330 GCF_000204055.1 Melampsora larici-populina 98AG31
TCCAAAAGCACACAGTCAGCTGGATGACCTGCAAGCAGTTGAGCTTGAATGTAAATGGGACTGCTCTTGATCAAAAGGTTATGCTATAAAATCACAAGTACCTCAATATCACAATGGCGACTTGCCCTTCAGCATAACTGTTTCATGTAAGTTGTCTCCAAACCAATTTCTTTGACTGATGCTGATGCTGACCAATCTCATATGTGCTCCAATCTTTGTAGATACTTGTTCTATAGATCATTGTCGTATTTTGCCATTGACTTCAGACACGAGCTCACTCAAGAATCTAGCAATCAAGATTCTTGAGATTGTTCCACATGAAGGCAGTGTTGATGGTTTGTTTTCCCTGATGAGTTTATTGAAGTCAAAGGCACAAAATTGGATGAAAGCCCAGACCTTGAATATGATATTGCAAGTGCAAATGGGTCTCTCAGCCAAACATTAACAGTACACAAACATCTCAGCCTGACCTGATAAAACCCATGGCAACCCAATTGATTTTTGGATTTTTAGCGCTAAAAACTCAAAATCAATTGGGTTGCCATGGGTTTTTTTGGATGGGTTTTTGAGGTTGTGTTGAGATGTTTGTGTACCGCTATTACAGAAGTCAATCTCAACAAAGAAAAACAATTCTTCTGAGGATAATGTGACCAATGATCATCTGGAAATTTTTGTACTGACTGATGAGCTTGATACTTTCAAAGACTGGGTCATGGGAGATGACTTTTCAGGTGAATTTGAGGGCTTCATGTTTTTTTTTTTTTTTCTCTATTCAAGCAAAAGAGAATCAATATTTCATCCTTTACACCAAATCTAGTTGTAGAAGATGAACCTTTTAGCTGGTCTGCAGCTGGTCTTTTTTAATGTTTGATTTTTTTCAAACGTTTTTGAATGAAAACACTTGACTGTGATTTTGGTACCGCGCACTGCTTGCACCCCCTTTGCGCGCACTTTCAGTTGACAGACAGCCACATGTATGCGCGTGGGCTGGTACTCACGCTCACACCCGGGGCCCCGAAGCCACGAGGCGCCCCGGAGGGGCACATGGCCGTGGCCAGGGCTTAGGCCACGCGTGGCCCTCACCACAAGCCCTTCATGACCTTCATAGTGCATGAAGTTCAGCTTAATTCCCCTTCAAAGAGTGCCTTAAGCAGGGAGTAGCACCTGAAGATGAGTTGGGCTATGATCAAAAGTTGTTTCAAGGGCAGGCCACACAGGGCTGGGCAGGGCTGGGCCACGGCCCTGGCCACGAAAAAGGTGCCGGGTGTGAGCGTGAGCTGGTACAGAAAGAACAGCTGAGTTTAATTCTGGCCTTTACTCCTCCAAGCTTTGTGAGTAATTTACAATATGGTTGCCATTTTGTTCAGTTCACTTCATCGATCGATTGTCTCTTCATGCTCAAAGCGTAAACTAAACAGATACAAAACAAGAGAAGAAGTCCTAAGCAGTCAAATATCAAGTCTTTGTATTTAATCTTCTTCATATCTTGTACAGTCGTTTTCAAAAAGGAAGCGACTCGGGCCAGACTCATCTTTGCTACGGCCACACTCCACGTGACTTGGCGAGACCATTACATGTACCAACCTACATGCAGTGGGTGTC
>NW_006768898.1:47631-49529 GCF_000204055.1 Melampsora larici-populina 98AG31
AGCATCGAGCAGTTGAATGTTTGCTAAATATCCTCAGGGATAGTATGGTAAGAATTCACTCAATCAAAGCAATCAAATATGATCATGTTGAATTGCACATATGAATGACCTCAAGTGAGTGTAAAGGGTTGCAAAGAGGCAAAGGCTTGACCAAAAGTACTTGTTAGACAGCGGAGTATCATGAAGATGTATGTACAGTCAATCAATTGTGCAGACCCCTTTGGTTTAAACAGAGTGGAACTTTGGACATAATTGAGCATTATTACGCCGATGGCCCACCAGGCCACAGGCCTTGCAAGTCTCCACTCGCTTCCCATTCACAGGTGGATCGACATACTCAAAAGCGGATGGATCTCGACGTGTAGAGTCATCTTGATCCTGACGACTTGAAGTTAATCGGGGCCTTCCTTTTGATATGATCGGATGAGGTTCTTGTAAAACCACTGGGACTTGCTGGGAAAGTTCATGTAGTTGCTCTACCATTTCCTGCTGCTGTCGCATCGGAAGATTCTTGAAATTCTCAGACAGGCGGTTGAGAACAGTTGGTAATACATCACTTGGCTCTTCGGGCAGTAGCTGAAGCAAAATTGGTGTGGGATGATGGAGATGCCAGTGGCGGTGGAAATCCGCGAGTGAAAGTCGTTCTTTCTGTGAGATAAGCCGGCGTAAAAGATGAGAGCAAGGGAGACCCCAAACTGTTGTGAATGTTTGGGTACAAGGCTTCGTATCTGGGCTCAATGGGCGCCTCGCAAGCTCGAGCTACAAACGGAGATGATTGTTATCAGCAGCAATCGATTTGCATAAAGCCTAACCTGACATACTTGTTCGTGTACTTTGCAAAGTGAAAACGATGAAACCTTCCTATTGACATCCTGGAAGATCTCTCCCTTGGGTGTAGGTAGAGCAAAAGTGAGGACATTCATCTGATCCTTAGCCAGCTGGGCACGGTAGTCGGTGAGAAAGTTTTCAATTGAATGTACAATTTTTTCACTACAATTGAGAATGTTATTCAGATTGATCTTGATATACTTCTTGATCCGTCCATGGGCGCCTTCACCTCGTGATGTTACTGTGTGCCCAAGATGACAGACAGAGTTGGTCCATGCCTTGACAAACATATGCTTGTATGGCTTGATCCACGTATCTTCCAGATACTTGACATCGGTGGTTGAGTGTGATTTTTTGAACGTCGACCAGGCCAATAAAAAATCCTCTTCCGTGTTAGAGTACATGACCTACAAGAAGAGATTTTAACAAAGTTCTATCATACAAAGCAAGAAAAACACTCACGGATCTCCAGTCCTTCATAAAGGTGTCCCACTCTTCTTTGGGTTTCCCAGAGAAACGAGGCTTGCAGGTCTTGATTACATTCTTCTCAATATGCCAGATACACAGCAAAATCTCTGCTGTCTCAAAATGGATCCTGATGGCTGCGATTAGGGCAAGTTCTCGATCGGTGACCAGGACTCGAGGTAGATAGTCAACATGAAAGAGATTTTTGAAGTACTTCAGAGCAGTTGTGTATGATTCCTCGCTTTCGGTCTTCATGAAGATGAAACATGCTGAGAAAGTTGTGTGAAGCGCAGTTGTACCCACAATATGCAGCAATGGGAACTTTGACCGAGTTGTCTTGTATGTAGCATCCAAGATAAAGACCTCGTAGTTGACGCGCAGGAGTGAAATCAAATCTGGATGCGCAAAAAACACATGCGTCACCTGGCCTTTGTCATCGGTCTTGACTTCAATCTTGTAACCCTTTCTGGTGATACCTTTCAACTAAAGTATCCATGGGAGTTCTTCCATCTAATTTATCCCATGTTGCTTGTGGCCCATACATGTCCGGAGCTGCGCCATTGCCGCATGCCTGCCCTCTTCACACACACCTTGAACCGCGCTTT
>NW_006768898.1:49629-59369 GCF_000204055.1 Melampsora larici-populina 98AG31
ACGAATCTCAGTCTTGGCTTCAACAGTAATTTGACTGCCTTATCCTGGGTTTCAGTGAGCCGGAGGTGAACTGGGTGTGCTGATGCTGCAGAGGAAGGTCCGTGATTATGCATAGGTTCCTTGATGACAAAGCTCCACGTGTTGACCTCGGATTCTGTTCCTATGAGCTGGAATGGGCAGTTGGTAACACAGCTAGAGGCCTTTTGCTTACGTGTCTCATCTTTCAGACCATGTCTATTGCGGTAGGTCCCTCCTAGTGTACATTTGTAGTATACTTTTGCAAGGCCATTGTTCTTCTTTGATGTCTTCGTTACAACTCCATAACCATGTTGAGCAGCAAATGAGTTGATTTGCCTTTCCATCACATCCTTAGAGGTGTAAGTGGTGTTGATCAAAGCTGATGGTGGTGGTGGTAATGACTGTGTTGATTGTTCTTCGATCATTGATGTGGAAAAGTGGATTTGAAGGCAATGTAGAAAATACATAGAGACTTCTCCGCTACAATCTTAAAAAAAAGAAAAGACACCCACTACATGTAGGGTGGTACATGTAATGGTCTCGCCAAGTCACGTGGAGTGTGGCCGTAGCAAAGATGAGTGTGGCCCGAGTCGCTTCCTTTCAAAAAGGTTGAAATCGAGGCGTTTCAAAAATTGAGAGGTGGACCGTGCGCCACTTGTGAAAGGTGCAAAATATGCATATAGAAATGCTGCTCTAGCAGCCTAACTACAGCAGCTTCCAAAATTACTGTGGCACAGTTGGTCGAGAGTCCGCGTTACGCTTGATCCAACAGGTTCCGAAGCTACTACCATTTTGAGTTCGAACCGGACTCGATTTCATTTTTGTCATCACATTTTGACAAGCTTTTCTTGTTGAATCTGCTCGTTATCGTAAAATATAACAGTGAAATAGCTCGATTATCATTGTTTGCTTTCATGTGATTGTTTTTGCTCTATCAGCAAGTCACGACAAAAACTATAGGCAATTAAAAGAGTCGCACCGAGTCGAACATGAGACTGCCAGCAGAGTACTACTCGGACGTCTCCTTCTGACTACTGCGCCACCGAAAGATGAGTTGTTTGCGTGGACAACTTCCTTTATACCGTATAATGCTCGATCTGACCCGATCTGACAGGTAAGTTTGATACCTTTCACGAGTGGCGCACGGTCCACCTCTCAATTTTTGGAACGCCTCGATTTCAACCTTTTTGAAAACGACTGTATCTATTCTTAATTCTAACTCGGTCATGACACCTACTTCTTCACTCCAAAAAGACAAAAAAACGCCTTGTAAACTTTCTTTATTTATCACACAAACTGAATTTCATTCTCCATGACCGAAAATTTAATCATGAAAAAGAAAAAAATATAACAAGAACATCTAGGATACTAGTCATTTCATTCAAATAAATGATTTAACTGAAGAAGGAAAAAAACATTTTCTCTTGATCTCTAATCTCTATTGAGCTTATCCCTCGACTCATACATTTAGATCCCAGAATCAATGATCGAAAAAGGTGTTATAATCTAACCGATGATAACTCTGACGAATTAAAGAATGCAAGAAGTCAGTTTATAAAAAAGGAAAGAAACTTTGAATCTAAAAGAAAAGATGCGGTCTTACTTTCCCTCTTCATCGTTGAACTCGTATGAAGGTACTTCTAAGTTCAAGGGTGCTGGTCCACGACGAATTCGACCACTGATATCTATTAGCATAAACGATAGCATAAACGATAGAATGCAAAGGTCAAAAACTATTACGAGATAGAATGAAACAAAGTGATATCCAAATTACCATAATGAGAACCGTGGCCTAGATTAAAAAAATGAACAATCAGTCTTACAGATCAAGACACGTACCTAGAGTAATAAGAACGTACAAGGGCAGAACCATCCTCCATAATCACCAGCTTCACCAATAGGTACACAACCCAAATGAGTACAAACTCCCAACATAATCAACCATTCTGGTTTTTTGATTCGATCAGTATCAGCTTGAGGATCACGTAACGAACTGATCTCCACTGAATTAGCTTCATCAATCTCAGAAGAAGTTCGATGACGGATGAACACCGGTTTACCACGCCATTTGATAATCACATTCTTTCCTTCTGGTATGTTACCTAATTCAACTTCTACTTTAGCTAAAGCTAATACATCTGCTGAAGCTGATAAATTCGTTAAGAAATCGGATACTAAGGATTTAGCTCCTGCTGCTGTGATTAATCCCATAGATCCTACCATCAAGTAAGAGAACGCTCGACCTGAATCTTCAGTTGAAGTACGATAAGCTGAATAATCGGGTACGGTTGTGCTATCTTGAAATGATGCTTCAGATGATTTTGGTAAAAGACTGTGTTGAGAAGTAGATGTAGTGAATTGTCTTTGATGAGCCAAGGTAGGCTTAGCTATAGATATGAATAACGAATAGAATACAAAAGTTAAAATTTGGGTATTGTAAGTTAAAATTAATCAGGAAAAAAGACAAACTTATGAGTGGAGTACGGCTGACGAGTTGGCCAAGAGGACCAGCAGCACTGATACTTCCGAATCGTGGAATGTGGTGATCCATTCGAAATTTTAAGCTTGGTGCATCATCGTGATGATGATCATCGTGTGAGTGAGGAGCTTGAGCATTGAGATTGAGTCGAGATGCGATCGGGATTCCTCGAGAGCAAGTACCACTGTGAAAAGAGTTACATATATGAGTTTCCTTCAGCTGAATTGATAGATAGGCTGATTTCTCGATCATCAAAGGCATGTTTCTGACACTTACACGGTGACTGGAAGAGAGATAGCCTTGCGTTGAATAGCAGCCCAGTTTGACGAAAGACTTGAGATAGCCATTTTTGATTAAGTTTTGAATTCGATTTGAGATGGTAGGATGTGTGTTCGAATGTTCTTAAAGGAAGTTTAAGTTTGTTGACTCAATTTACCATTCCGACCACTTCACTTTGGGCTCTATGACTCTGACTCTCGTAACTTTCGGGTGAACCCGACGAGTTCAACCAATTGGAAGCGATCAAAATCAAAAAGCCCTAACCCTAATGTGATTTAACTGAACAGACCCTAGGACCATATGTCCCCTAGAAATTTGATAACTGACACTTCACAAGTGCCAAGCGCAATACTCCACAAACTCAATTGTATTTCAAGCAACAAGACAATTCTTCAAGTTTATAGAATTGTACAACAAACATTCAATCTTCTTCAAGTGCGCAGAAATCAAAAGAATAAGTAAGACAGTGATCAAGATATTATCTGGATTCAGAGGACATAAGACCCCATGCGCACATTCTGGAGTTCTTGCTGCAGATTATTCATGATGAACATCAGTCAAGATCATGGCAATCAACACAGAAGAGATGACTTTAGTGCAACTTGACTAATTCCCTCCAGTCAGACACTTTTTCCTTGCAAGCTTGGGTGTTTGGAGAGACTTTTCTAAAGACTTTAGACTTTGGTGGTCCTGAAGATGAACAAGTTGAATTGTCATTCCAAATCCCAGCACTAGATGTTCTCTCAAGTCATCCAATTACCAATCTTGTGTTTTTAAACTTCAAGTTTTCAAGGAATTCTTTAATGACAAGATCATTGAAATTTTTCTATAGTGATTTCTCTTCTTCACAGACACAACCCAAATCAAAGTACACATGGTCTCATTATTCTTGTACAACCTTACTTTAATTGATTTTTCTCATATATTTTGACAAGAATTCTTCTTAATCATATCATTGTGAACTTTTTGAGGAAAAAATCATTATGGTGGGAAGCGTCAAGAAGCACGAAACCACGGATCGGGTATCTTGTAATTACAGAAATCCCCAAATTTCATTATTTGCTGTTGACCACTGCAATTCATATTTTTCTCAAGCATTATCTTCAGCTATACAAGTTCAAATGGCAACAAAAGCTCAGAAAGCTCAGCGTCGTCGTTGAAATGGCTCTGAGAAGTCTCCAAAAAGATTGAAGACAAACCAGTTCAAGCCGTGGCTAACTCTACCAAATAATTCGGATCAATCCTCTAGTTCTAGTTCAAGCTTGTCTTCTTTGGAGTCTGAATCATCTTCTCTCTTTGACCCAGAATCTGTGCAAGAAGCTTTGGTCAACTCATCAGATTCCATTTCAAACGAGTCAGAACTCAACTCATTGGATTCCATCTTGGATGATTCAGAAAGCTTGCCATCTCATGAATCAACGGATCACATCTCTCAGACAACTCATCAACATCAAGACTCATCTTTGACTCATACCAAAACTCCTTATCAACTTGAAATGATAAATCAAGAGTGGAATCAGCTCAATCAAGCAATTCAAGATGCTTCGAATTATTGTAAATCCCATCCAACTCCGACCCCAATTGCACTTAAGAAAGCAGATCAACTTAGCCTTATATGTGAATTTAATAACCGTCAAAGGATTCTTAACCTCAAAAATTCAAAGAGTTGTGCCATCCAAGCGTCTCGCGAAACGGTTCATAATCTATGGCTTCAACAACAAAATCCGCCAAATGATGGAAGCGGCATCAATCATGCTTCCAGAATTTGTGCCCAAGCCGCTCATATTCTGCAGCATCGATGTCTCCCAGAGAGTGGTAGAGGTAAATCAACACCTCATACATCGATCTTGGACAATAGTGAGGTACTCAAGATAATCGCGGATTGGATTACTGAGCAGCCAGTTGGAAGGGTAAATATCTTGAATTCTTTCATCAAATTTGGTCCATCTTATCCTTAGCTGACTTGGCTTTGTACTCTGTTTTCTTCAGGTAACGCCTAAAACACTAACTCGCTATGTGAACACAGAGATTCTCCCCGAATACAATCAACATAAAGAAACAATATCTGTATCAACTGCTAGGAAATGGATTCATAGAATGGGGGTTCATGTAAATGAGTACCGGCGATCTGTGTATTATGGTGGGCACAAATGTGCTGATGTTGTTATATACCAAAAGCAATTCATCAAAGAGATTTTTGAACTTTGCAAGCGCGAGAATAAGTACGGCGGTGAAATGATGGATCAGATTGTTTATCCTGAACTCAAGGATAACACACGCGAGATCATCAGGGTTTATCACGATGAATCAACTGTTCACACCAATGAACAACCCAGACGAGCTTGGATGTCCAACAAAGATGTTGCCCTTCGGACCAAAAGTATCGGCAAATTGATTCACATCTCCGACTTCATATGCCTCACAACCGGGCGGCTTGTACTACCTCCCAACACCATTTCAACACTGCCATTTCGAGATGCGGCTGTCACAATCTACCCCGGAGCTAAGGAGGGATGATGGGATGCTCAGCAACTTGTCGAACAGATCGTCACTCGAGCCATTCCGATATTTGAACACAATCATCCAAAGGCTCAAGGATGCTTTATTTTTGACTGCTCGGCAGCACACAAATCTTTTGCTTCAGATGCTCTTCACCTATCCAAGATGAATCTCAAACCAGGTGGTGCAAAGGCTAAGCTTAGGGACACTGTTATCCCATCCGATGATCCTGATATTCCAATGGAACTCTGAGGAAAAGTTCAAACCATGAACTTCTCGCCCGATTATGTCAACCCGGCTCCATCCAAGAAAAATAAACGTGGGAAAGCTGCTAGAACAGAAGATCTGGCAGGAAAACCGAAAGGGATCAAGCAAATCCTCATTGAGCGTGGCTTGTGGGATCATCACAACAAACTACATGCTTTGCGAGGTGAAAAAGAAATGAGTTTGAAATGTAAGGACTGCAAGATTACTGGAAGTGCCAAGGATAAGATTGCTTGAGCCGAGCAATTACTTCGACATGCTAAGATTCCTGAAGAAAAAGATCGACCAACTCCTAGCGATGCTTTACCCGTGGTAGATATTCCAAACTGTTGTGCACACAAGGTGCTAGCAAACCAATCCGACTTTGCCAATGAAAAGCCGCTGCTTCAGCAGGCAATTGAGAAGGCGGGTCATATCTGCAAGTTTCTGCCTAAGTTTCACTGTGAATTCAATCCCATTGAGCATCTTTGGTGTTACATCAAATTGTGTAAGTCATTTCAATCATTCTCTCATTTGTTTTCAGCCGCGCCTGATGAAAATCAAACACCGATTTCATGACAGGATATCGAGATCACACTTTTGAATGCCACAGCCTACAAGAAGCTAAGGACTTGTTTGAAAAGATCAGGCAAACATGTCCCATTGAAACCATCCGTCGCTTTTTTCGCAAGACTGATGGAAAGATGACTGAACTCATGTAAGTTCACCTTCTCAGTCATCTCTTGGAATCGTTTGAGTTTTGTCTACATAATTCTTGTTTTTTTGTCTGATTTCCAATCGTTTCTCTCGAGAATAGGGACACTATGAAAGCCAAAGACTCTCTTCAGCTTCCAACAAAACTCTATGCATCACATCGAGTTGTTCCTCTCAACTCTGCTAGCGATGCTCACTTGGAACAATAATTTTTCTTTTTTTTTACATTTCTTATTCAAATATTGATGTATTGTACTGATTTTTTGCTCTCATCAAACAAATACTAAACAAACCATCACACTGTATGATTCATTTCAATCTTCATTAGTAATTACATTTTATGGTTCTTTCTGTCGTTGCTGTAAAAATCAAAAAAAACAAGAATTATGAAATACGGTCCGCTCAGGACATTTTTGAATAGCCCTCAACGAGAGGACCTCAAAAATATCTCAATTTGTTATTTGAATGATTTTTGCAATTTCGGCGAAGTTTTTTAAAAAAATACCCAATTAAGTGGTTCTTGACGCTTCCCACCATACTCCAGCTTAAACAATCATCTCATTTTGAGAACTAACTCTTCATGTCTATCTTCACCTTACAGGACCGGTAGAAATTGAAGTCTAATTTCTCAAGTTCTTCCTTTCAATATATCTTACAATATTTTAGGGCATGTTCACTTAAGGGATTGCTGACCGGAAATTGCATTCTGTAAATTTTAAAATGCAAAAATGAAACATACTCCACCAAACCAGCACTTTATATTTTGCAGAATGCAATTTCTGACCAGAAATCACATTCTGTAAATTCTTTAATGCAAAAATGAAACATGCACCACCAAATAGACACTTTAAATTTTGCAGAATGTGATTTATCACCAGAAATTGCTTAAGTGAACACGCCCTTAGTTTGTTCAACTTCTGTGATCAACAAAATTAAGAAATGTTTACCCAAAACTTGAAGCATTCAGTGCCAAGCCACTTTGAACATCAAAAGTCAATCAAATGCACCTAGAGCACCTAGGAGTGCATGTCTGTTAGGTGTACTCTTGACTAAGAATTCGATAAGAAAGATAAAGTGTGGTCTTCACATGGTACACCCAAGTGAAGACTACAGCTAGTTCACCTCTAGGAAGAGAATTTAAGAAAGAGAAAAGAAGACTAAGGGCAAATAAAGAGCTGGTGCACTCTAAACTTGTGAGACTGGGAGGGGCAGGCTTTACAATTTGGTAAACCAAAGATCCTGAAGGCTACTTTAGACTCCTTAAAAAGGAGGAAGCTTTGCTACTTTAAGGTTTATTTCTAGAGAGAATGAATTCCCTGAGCTAGTAGAAATCAGTACCTTTGGTGTTCCGCAATGGAACTCATAATGCTCAAGAATGATCTTTAACAAGCTACACAACTAACCATGTACCCAAACATCCTCCCAATAGGAGTCAAGCAAAATGTGGTTCTGTGTTGTGATGCTAGTAAAAGATGGGAAATGAATCAAGGGAAGAAGGGGTGTGTATATATTCACGGGTCAAGTGTCAACTTGTGGTTGGTGTGTGATCCTTGTCTCAACTTGTGGTTGACGCTTAGGTTAGGTCTGTTATGTATTTATTACATCATGTACATGTGTTTACGTGGCTCTTGACACTGAGCCTTGAGATGTACTTATGGATTTATACAATATTATGATATTACCTGTGGTCCTGTAATCAGGGCTCAGGACTGACAACAGACATGAAATCAAAGTACATATTGTCTCATTATTCTTGTAAAACCTTACTTTGATTTTTTCTTGTATATTTTGACATGACTATTTAGCGCCCCCCCCCCCAGTGAATATCCGGAGCCCTCCTAACTTTTGGGTAATACTTGAGAACCCGCCACAACCCAACTGCTCTCTGCAAAAATTTTGCAGAGTCAGACCTTCTGGGCTGCTTGAGGAGGTGCTTTCCCACAACACAAGCCTCTAGATATCTGTTTCAAGCCCCATTCTTCCTTGACAGGGCTATAAACCTCTATAAACTCCCCAAAACATCATAAAAGTTGAATAAAAGGGCTGCCAGATATTTCACACCCATAACAGCCCTCAAACGCTTGGACTGAAATTCTTCCAAGCAATAATAAACCAGGATCCTCAGAAAGCATTCAGTGTCACTTGATGAACCACACTTCATGACACCCACATCAACCAAACACATAGTAAAAAACATCACCTTCCTATTTTACATTCACTTTCCTGTGTTTTTGTTTGGTTGCCGATTTGGCTGCTGCTACTGCTTGGGGTGTTAAAGTAAGAAACGTCTTGGTTTCCAAATTAAAATTTGTGTACATCAGATTAATTATTCTGGATTATTGATTCATTTTGTTTTGCTTAGACTTGTGCTCCTATTGGCATTACAATCACAAATTCTGTGATCAGTCCTACTAATTCTTCTAATGTTAACAATTCTACTTCAAACAAATTAATTCACCTAGACCAATTGTATCTAAACTGATTGAAATGTATTTAACAAAACAAATTGGAAATGGAAATGGAAATGGAAATGGAGAAATGATGTTTTTAAATGGAATCAGTTTACAAGCTTCATTACATTTACCACCTTGAGATTCAAATTTTCCTTTTGTTGGCTCATTACATTTGATCTGCATCATCATCACTTGTGCTTTTTCAATCAGTATGCACCATGACTTGAGAGTTTATACATGTCAAAGAGGTATGTAAATAGAAACATGAGGTGATCAAAATCAGCAAGAAACAATTAATTAGCACATTTTGGAAGCCCCCTAAAGGAGCCCTATTTTTTCAAAATGGGACTGTAATTATGTCATTGCCCGGTGTCCAGTCCGAGATAGGGCGCCAGATACTTCTCCAAGGGCGCTAAATAGTCAGATACTTCTTCTTAATCATATCCTCTATAACTTCTTTGGAACACAAATCAATGCTCAAGCTTAAACAATTATCTCCTTTTGAGATCTAACTCTCACAGTGTAGACGCTCAAGTATCAGGTCAACGGTCACATGCTCACACAAAAGACATCTTGTACAGTCCCCTCCAAGTGGTTTACGTAACCATTCAAGTTCTGCAGTGGCGGGGCCGGGGCCTGTTGCGAACCCAATGATTACAAATCCTAGGCGTGGGGACATGTACAGAGTGGATAGGAGCTTCAAATGATCTTAAGCACCATGCACAGACATCCCTTCTTGAGTTCCTTGGGCGGTGAGACTGTCAGAGACAGGAAGTCTGTTATCCTTTCCTGAAATTAAAGGGGTGCTGGAATTTCACCAAAGTCTGACAAAGGAACTGAATGAACCTTTTTTCATTGTTTCCCCAAACCTCTCTTTGTGTGCACTTTGACGTGCCATAGTAAAATGGACGGTGTGTCTTCATGTGTATAGGTGTACGTTGGTGCTCCGAATGGAAGTGTAGCGTGAGCTGCCGTCTCTGGGCGGGTTTTTTGGCCGTCTTCTTTCTCTTCTTTTTTTTTTTTTTTTTTTTTTTTTTTTTTTTTTTTCCTTTTTT
>NW_006768899.1:0-864 GCF_000204055.1 Melampsora larici-populina 98AG31
GCTCAGCTATCCTCAGTGATATCCCGGATAGGTGTTTCACACTGAGGGGCTGAGATCAACTGAGCAGCCCCTCAGCCAATACTCAGTGACATCCTTTGGATCCTTCTGATCCGGCCAGGAATGTCCCTGAGGACTAGCTGAGCAGGCCCTCATCCAATGAGCAGTGAAATCCTCCGGATCCTCCTGATCTCAGGGATGCCCCTGAGGAATAACTGAGCAGCCCCTCATCCAATGAGCAGTGAAATCCTCCGGATCCTCCTGATCTCAGGGATGCCCCTGAGGAATAACTGAGCAGCTCAGTTGAACGAGCAGACGGGCCTCAGGCTTCATTCCAGAGCCATGAAGCTTGAGGCAAGCTTGGCGCTCTGTGATCCATCTGGGGGATACTTCAGAGACTTAGCTAAGGAAATACTCAGTTCAGCTCAGCCCCTAAGCTATACATTGGTGGCATCCCTTGGAACTTACTGAACCAGGGAATGCCGCTCAGGATCAGCTGAGCAGATGGATCAGCCCTTCCTCAGACTTCTTTGCTCAGGAATAAATGCTGAGGAAGGCTTAGTTTGTCTGCTCAGTTCCTGATGATCACGTAATCAGCTGACAAACAGAAAGAAAAGGGAAACAAATGGGAAACAAATGGGAAACAAATGGGAAACAAATTGGAAACAAATGGGAAACAAATGGGAACAAAACAGGAAATTTTCAACGCTCACATAGTTGTGAGCATCAATTTTTGCCCCTGTGACTCCATCAAAACCCATACAAATTTGGCCATCTGCAGAAAAATTGCAGGAAAAGTGGGTACATAACCCATAACTTTGTAGTACCCCATAACCCATAAGGTTTTGGCACGAAACCAGAGCTCAT
>NW_006768899.1:1203-7891 GCF_000204055.1 Melampsora larici-populina 98AG31
TTTACAGCTGTTCCAACAAAGATTGATTTTTTTGGAAATCTCGCCAATCTGCAAAACCCGGGTTTTGTCTCTCACTTGATTTTGTCTCTCCGCTAATTGGAAGAAACAGGAAATAATAAACCTGTAACCAAGTTTTGTCTTTGGTTTTAGCCGCTGCGGAGACAACTTTCTCCAAAGAAAAGTTGTCAACCTTTCTTGGAACGGCTGTAACGCAAGAAAACAAAATAAATGTCCAAAACCCTCGGTAAAACCCTTGCTGAAACCAATTTTGTACTAGAATCTGTCAAATTTGAGCTGTCCAAATGAGTTTTTTCCAAGTATTGTCCAAAACTTTTAAAAAAAGACCATTGATGTCTCAATCAGCCAAGCAACCAATCAGGCATATATAAACTATAGAAATGTGTACATATATGTACTTTTCTACAGTCACCAATTTTGTCTTTAAGCGTAGAAAAGTGCGTTGTATGAGTCAAAAAGTATTATTTTCTATGTACAAAGTACTTTTCTATACCCCTAGGAAAAAATGTAGTTTGGTGTAGTGAAAGGGGGTCATGTACATATCATGCATCATCAGTTCGTTGGAGGAGCCTTTAAAAGCTCCGACTGTGATTCTATATGCTGCATTTTAACCCTTACCCTAACCCTAACCCCTGAACTCAGCCCAGCAGAACTACCCTGCACAAGAGAAGGAGTTATAATACGCCATCATCCATGCCTTGCGGAAGTGGAGAAATTATTTAGAAGGAGCAGTAGAAGATATGATTGTACAAACGGACCATGCTACTCTCACAACATTGTCTAAACAGGTGCTTCCCTTGTATTGGATAAGTCGATGGGTCGAGGAGTTCACCAAAATGACAGTACAAATCAAATATAAGAAGGGTTCTACTAATATCGTTCCTGACACTCTCAGTCGTCAAAGGGATCACTATCTTACCTTGATTGAGGACATATCCAAAGGTTTACAAGACCCTTTGGATTGGCCTTTGTTAATTCCATACGTCCTGCTCCAACGACCCATACCTAGTTGGGTCACTCCAGCGACTTTGGAACAATTTGTCAAGGGATGTTCACTCTTTGAGTTCAATAAGGCTGAGGAGATTCTTATGTACAAGGGTACAAAAGACTTGAGCAAACTCAGTCCTTTCATTCCTTTCTATCAGCAGGCGGAACTTATGGAAAAATTCCACAACAAGTATGGCCATAGAGGTTGCGACAGCACCATCAGCTTACTCAAGGGGCGTGGTTGGTGGCCGGGGAGATACTCAGATGTAAAACAATTCTGTAGTTTTTGTCCTACTTGTCAAATTTACAATTCACCAGATAAAGATCAGGAAGTCTCTAAGCAGCAGCCTCTACCAGCGGTGGAGCCATTTGAGAGATGGGCTATGGACTTTGTCTCCCTGCCCAAAAGCGAAGACGGTTTCAAGTGGATTCTGACCCTTATTGACCACAGCACGATTTGGCCAATAGCTGTTCCAATGAAAACAGCCTCTTTGACTAATGTAGCCAATGCACTTCTTAAGGAAGTCATTCAAGTGTACGGTGTACCGTTGGAAATTCTTACTGACAGAGGTCAGAATTTTTTATCCAAAGGAATGGCAGCCTTCTATCAAGGCGCTCACATTCATAAAATCAACACTTCAGGATACCATCCATGTACAAATGGTAAGAACAAACACTTTAACAAAATTTTAGAAAAAGTGTTGTTCAAAGCCAATACCACCAAGGACCCGTCTCAATGGCCTGAATTTCTGTCAGAAGCCTTGTTCTTGTGTCGTGTGAATAAGAGCACTGTTACGGGTTGGTCCCCTTTCAAGCTCCTCTATGGTGTAAGCCCTTGTCTGTTAGATGATCCAGCAAAATTACGACCAGCTAATTAGCTTCCTGAATCATGCTCCAACCAGACTTCTCGCCTGGAGAAACTGAGAGCTAGCAGACAAGCTGCTGCGGAGGCGTCAACTCAACGAGCAAATCAGAATAAAAGGAAATTCAACGCTCAATTTGAGCCTGATGACAGTGATAAAAGTAGTTCTACGTTGAAGACTTATAAAATTGGTGATCTTGTCAAGTTAAGAAATGAATCTCACACAAAAGGTGAACCTCATTGGTTCGGACCTTTCAAGATTTTTGGCTCTTTGGATAAGAATGTCTATAAACTCATAGATCATAGAGGAACACCTTTTCCCCACCCCATTAGCAGAAATAGGTTGAAACAGGTGAATGTCAATGAGAATCAATTAGGAGAACCCTGGGCTCTTCCGCCAAGGACTCTTCAGGAGCTCAAAGTAGCTGATCTCAAAGTTTCTAGGCAGGCAAAGAGACAGCTTAAAAGAATGTCAAAACTTCAGAAATCAGTAGTTCCACGTATTAAGAGCATCCACTATGGGTGCGTTAACGACGTGATTTAGCGTTACGATAACGCCACAATCCAGACAGTTCCACTATGGACCTGTGTTAGACATGCGGTCCCTACGACCGCTGTAGAACTCCTACGCAGTGTAGCGTAGGCTGAGCCGGAGAAGGTAAGAATCACCGTCAAGGAGGACGGATGAAACTACAGTGCTGTGAAGCTGCCTTCAACCTGAAAAATTCTACAAAAAAAATTACGTAGGACAATTTTTGAACACTTCCGCCTTTACAAGTTTTCCCGTAAACCTAATTTACCCCGTACAAGTATATTCACACTTTCTAAACCTATTTATCCCTCCCACAACTGAGCCACACACAAAAATTAAAAAAAAACAATTTTTAAAAAAGACACAACTTGGCCTGGAATTGAACCCAGGTTCAGTCCTTTTCCTACTGGCCCTGACCTGTTCCTGACTCGAGTACTGACTGGAACAAGATAAAATAAAAAATAAAATAAAATAAAACCAGCAACCCTCCTTCCACTCAACTTCAACTTTCAATAACACTTCAACACAACTAATCAACAACTGATGAGTAAGTCTTTTCTTTTCTTCTTTTTCCTTTTAACTGATAACTAACTAAACAACCAAAATTAACTCGCTTTAATCTTTTCTTCAAAAAAACTAGAACACTAGAGACCTTTTAACACTTTGGATTGACCACTCAATCTTAAAACACTACCACTTGGCTCAAAATCACGCTAGACACAACAAAAACTACAATCAATCAATACCATACGATCCTCCACCATGCGACAAAAAACCCCTTTCCTTCATCATAATCTTAACACCTTATATACCTTTCGCTCTCCCAAAACTCCGACCGATTCCTTCATCTGCTCTCTCTCCAACCGATTCCTTCCGCTCTCTTTTCACTATCTCCTTCCACCTTTTCAAACCTTTAATCGAAGGATTTGTTTGTCCTTTTAGCCCCTATTCGACTCGATCATTTGGTTTTAAAACACAGGTATGTTGCTTTTGTTTTGTTTCATTTTCTTCTTTTGTTTTGTTTACTGACTTCTTGTCTTTGTTTTAGATCGGTTACTCCATCAAGTCCTTCGATTTCGTCATACTTTGTAACAATCTCGATTTTACATCGATCCTTGAGTTCCTTTGCTTCGGTTCTATCACCTCCGATTGATACAGATCAAACTAATTCAAATTTATGTGAGTTTCCACTTCTCAGCTCCTTTCACCCGATTCTCTCCTTTACAATCACCTGACTGATTCTTTCATCATCCTTATTTTTGATTCACTTCTTTCTTTGATTTTGTTTACTTTAATTCTTTCTTTGTTTGTGTTTTGTATTTTAGTTATCTTTGTAACTTTTGAATGAAGAAATAAAATAAAATAAATTGAATGACTTAAAATTGCAAGTGCAAGTAAGAGTCATGAGTGTGAGTAAGAAAAATGAGTGCGAGTAAGAACTTGAGCCAAGAATGATTGATATAAAAAGGGATGCTTTTTAGGCATAGTTTTTTGCTTTCCACACCGCGTCAAATCTTGCATTCCCCGTGTTCAAATCTACGCAAGCCTACGACTTGATTTATCGTAGGATAATCAAGTTGGAACTGCTGTTCTCAAAACTTCAAACCGCATACATATCATCAACTTTGTTTCTCAACCTTTGAATGTCAAAACCTCAAGTTCAAACTTTGAAGTTCAAAAATTCATCCTCAAAACCCAACTTCAATACATCATATTTTGGAACATTGCACTTTGAATCAAATCGATTTCAATCTAGGGTTCATATATTTTCTGTCATAAAAATGAATCTCACTTGACTTGTTCCAACTTTACTCACAACTTGTGTAGATTATCATCATTACTTAACCACGAGAGACTCTGGTAGTTCTTGTAAACTTCCGCTACAGTGAAATCTGAATATACACCCTACATCTTAAGGTTTTGTGAGACACCTTAAGAATTAATGTGCAAAATAGTCAATTGCTGAGTAGGCTGAGCTCAAGCTCGATCTGTTTGGGATCAGTCTGAAAAGGTGAAGGTGGTGTGTGAAGCCTATAAAACAAGATTTCAAAGACAAGTTGCTCAGATTCTTGATGTTCCTCATCATTGGGGTTTGAAGACTTCAAAAGACGGTTGATGTGTCTCTTCAAGGAACTTGTAGTGGGCATTTGGTGGATGGTTTTTTGGATGGGATTTGCGAGAAAGATATGATAAATCATTGCAAAACCAAACCACTGTGGATCTGGTTGATTCACAGTGATTTATCGTAGTTAAATCAGACATTACATCAATCCTTAGTGGATTTCATGCGGTTACCAACCTAGGTAAACCACGTGTGATTAAATTTTGCGCTCAGGAACGCAAAACTTAAGTTAAATCACCTTCATGATAGTGGATGCTCTAAGATTGTTGGACGCTTTGCCAACAACACTACGAGCTAGGAATCTCGCCTCATTTAGGAGGGAGGTGGTGTAGCAGGGCTACTAATTAAACCGCCTTTTATTACCTCTTTAGTCAATATCAAAACCACCTAAGACTTTACCTCAAGATTACATCATCAAGACTTGTTTCACTTTTGGTATTACAGCACAAGCCACGGAATGTATTTGCCATTGGGGGTGTTGTGATATTGACTGGTTTCTTCTTTTATAACTGTCTAGCTTCCAGGGCTCACCCTTATATTGTACTTGCCCTTTCATTTAGACTTCAGCCTTCTACCTACTCTCAATTCATATATAATCTTGTATTCCTCAAAACACTGATTGTTTCCTCAGACCTCAAAAAATACTTTCATCTTTTATTATTATCTTTTAAACTCTTTTACTATTAATCTCCATCTACTATTATTCACTATTGATCTCTTAATCCGACCTATTACTTTCTAATTCTCAGCTCTTAAAGCTCAATCCTATCTTTCACTATACCATAATTCAATCTTCATCTGAAATGGGATTGTTAAAACTTACCACAAGCTTGGTATTTAAATACCAAAGAAGGAAGTTTGGTGCGAAGCCCATGGCCTAAGCCAAGGAAATATTATTACTTGAACACATGACCACGCCCTACAGGGTGGCTAGCGGCACATAAACCCATACAAACTAAAAACAAACACTTAACAAACTTGAGAAAAACTATAAGAACTGAAACTTTTGACTAAATCTGACAATGAACAATAAAAAAAGGAATAAGACAAAATAAAAAATAGAAAATCTTAATTTTTAGAACTAAAATAAAGATAAAAGATAAAATGAAAGAAAAGGTTACAGAACTAAAAAAGAAATGCAGCAGCTAGGATAAGAATAAAATAGAATTAAAAAACTAATTCTTGAATAAGGGAGGGAAGGAGGGTTGAAAAAACTACTGAGTTAATAGAGTGCTATAAGTTTTAACGAGCTAATAAGATCTGGAGTTCAAAGACAATGTGCTTTGACAAAAGTGAATGTGATGGGAATTTGGTAATGAATGAGGTCAACAGAAATAATGTCATATCTGTAGAACCAGAGATAAGATTCAGGAGACCCGGCCCGTCAGTTAAAAACACAACATGTAATGTAATCACCAAGTATCCCATTTCACTAAGTTAATAACCGTTGTGGAAAGCAAAATTTATGCCTAAAAGCATCTCTTTTATAGCAATCATTCTTGGTTCAAGTTCTTACTCGCACTCACTAAATCAATTACTCGGTCTCATGACTCTTACTTGCACATTCACTTTTAATTCAGCCAATTTAAATTTTTTTATCATTTCATTCAAAACAATCAAGACAACTAACAAAATAAAAGAAAACAAGCTAAAACAAAACAAGATAAAAGAAAACAAAAACACAAGATAACAGAAGATAAGATAAGAAAAGAAGAAAAAAGCGAAATAGGGAAAAGAAATCAGGTGACACTAAGATAAAGATAAACAACAGTCAGTATCAGAAGTAGAGAAGAGTTCAAAAGAAAAGGAAAGGATAATAAAAAACTTACATAAAATTGAAGAAGATCGATCCGAGTCAATTGGAGTTAAAGAAATCGAAGCAAAGCTCGAGGATCTATTTAAGATCGAGATGGCTACAAAGGATGACGCAATCGAAGGACTCGAGGGAGGAAGCAATATAAAGCAAAGCAAAGAAGTTAGTAAACAAAAAAAACGAAAGAAGAAAATAATACAAAACAAAAATAACATAACTGTGGTTTAAAATCGAGTGATCGAGTCGAATAGGGGCTAAGAGACACAAATAAACCCTTCGGTTAGCGGATTAGAAGGAGGAAAGTGGAGAAAAAGGACGGAGATACGAGAAAGAAAGACATACCTGGTTTAAAAA
>NW_006768899.1:13596-16688 GCF_000204055.1 Melampsora larici-populina 98AG31
TCTACCCGTTACCAACAGCGAGTCCTGTTGGACCCCTTTTTGCTCGTCCTTATCTTCTTGACCCCTAGATCCCTAAGATAAAACTTGTAAGCCCTAATCTTTAAGCCTTAACAAGGACCCTAATTTGGTCCCTGCTACATTGTGACTTGCTTTCATCGTCTTCATCGACTTCCTCCGTTTCCTCTTTTCCCTCCTCCCTTCTTTGTCTGGTCAAGAGTAACAGAAGACTTGAAGGCCTGTGGAAGCAGAGAGCCGGCTCTCAAAATGAGAGTGCGAGCCACGCACAGTCACACCTATCGGAATTGATATTTATATATTTCGAAATTTTTATTTCCCACGTCCAACAGCGTCACCCCTGTCCGAGTCCAGACGTATTCGTGCACCTCCGTATCCCAGATTTCTCACTCTTCCCTTCACTTGTATCCAATCCAATCCTTATCTTAACAATACAACGATAAAAGGACAAGAAGGACAATATCTGTTATGTTAGATAAAAGTTATCCTTTTAGAAGGATATCTCTAGAAGGATATCTAGAAGGATAACTTTCATCTAATGAAATATTTAACACCCAAGAGGATTGGACAAGAAAACTGCAAACGATCTAAATTCATCACACATCAAAGTGCTTTGGAAATTGATTATATGCATAAAGAGGTCATTGAGATCAGGAGATGATTTTGAAAGTCTGCTCCCAATGCTTGCCTTAATCAAATTCAGTGGGCCTACATTATAAGGATGGCTATAACGACAAATTGAAGAAAGAGAAGGCAATTCATCTGTAAGAATAAAGTTCAGGCTCATTCAATATACGTTCCTCGATGAGGTGACCCAAATGGTCAATGACTTTTATCACAGCATTTGTACAGTCCCAGTTTGGTCATTTGTATTACCCACTTGGGGTGTGGGAAATGGTAGCCGGCTCTCTGCCTCTGCAACCCTTTGAATGCTCTCAAGAGTAACATTGTGAGGTGCAATGGGGGGTATCACAAATCAATGTTTTTACTTATGTAGAGGTA
Source organism: Melampsora larici-populina 98AG31 (assembly GCF_000204055.1). Classification (NCBI taxonomy): domain Eukaryota; kingdom Fungi; phylum Basidiomycota; class Pucciniomycetes; order Pucciniales; family Melampsoraceae; genus Melampsora; species Melampsora laricis-populina. The sequence continues at coordinate 14,614 of NW_006768899.1, forward strand.
TTTGTACTACATTGTAGGGCCGGCAGGGCGCGGCGGTTTCTGAGTATGTGGGACCTCGTGGGACAGGCTGGGACAGGCAGTGAGATGTAAAGGGGAGTGTATTTATTGATTTCACATAATTCAAATAACCCTTTGGGCGTAGGAACTATCAAGTACATAGTTAACAAAATCAAACGGGATCAAATAAAACACGGATAATTCAAAGGGCAATGGAATAAGGAGCCACCAAGAGATGAGCCAAGCGTAGCCTGGTTTCTCAGACTATGCCGGACTACGGACATGTACAAACATCACATACGTAGATGTACACAGTCGCACATTGCAGAATGGCTACATGTGAGATACACCATCACCAAAGCAGAGTTCTCCATCTTTCAGAAGTATTACAACACGGGGGGACCCTTGGCCAAGGTCTATCCACAGGCATATTACCAAAACAACGGCCCTTATGGGTATCATGAGCCGGGTTAATTGCGGTGATTACTTCAACTGGTGGCGATGTGCAAAGGAATTATCGGAAGCGCAGATCAGACTGGTGGGTTCGCCAGGGACAGGTGGGTATGGTAGGGGGTTGAAGGGATCAATAGGTTTCAAAAGGTACGCTTTGGTTGGCCTCTGGGGCATAACAAGTTATTTGGTTGGGAATCATTGTTTTGGGGAAAGACAAATATTAGGGGTTCTCAAAGTTGGCCCGGTTTCAAGAAAACCCAGTTGACCCGGTTGCTTTTTGGCAGTAACCTTGTGTATCGAGTTGACATTTTTTGACAGATCACAGCCAAGAAGTCAACTGGGTCAACCGGGTTTTTACTGTCGTTCCCAAAAAGGTTGCCACATCGACCAAAAAACAAAGAGGTGGTGGTCCGTGCGTCCTGTCAGAAACAGACAGGATGGAAGCGCTAAGGATGTCAAAGAACTCACCTGTCAGTCAGTCGAGGTGAGACTTGAAGGAACCCCGTTTTTCCTCGCCCTCTTCCTCTTCCCACTCATCATCCACATCATCCACAAAACCACATCTGCCAAGAATGCCTTTTAAAAAGTACTCCGAGGATCTCAAGCTTGTGGCAACTCAAATGGACATTGCACGACGCTCTGTTGCTGATATCAACAACACCCTAGGTCATCGGATTTCTGATCGCTCAATCGGTAGGTGGAAAGCCCTGTTTCAAGCCACCAATTGAGTTGTTTCCAATCCTTCTGGATACAACAAACAAGGGTGCCCATCAATCTTGAATGATGTACACCTGGCGTTACTTAACGACATAGTCACACACTGTCCGGTGTGGAAAGCAAAAGCCTTCCCCTCCTTCTTTTATATCCATCTTCTCCCTGTCTATCTCGGACTCAGCTCTATCTCGAACTCAGCTCAGCAATTCTTACTCTCAAGTGGGACAGCTCTCGCTTTTCAAATTCAATTTCAAAAAGAATTTTTTTTTCGTATTGTTCAAACTTAAATCACTCGTCAATTCATATTACAAACGACATACAAAGCTAAACAAAGGAGACAAGAAAACAAAAGAAATAATTGAAAAGTTAAAATGATAATATAAAAATTTTACAAAAGAAAGTTAACAGAAGAATAAGAAAGATCAAAAGAAGAAATCAAAGAATCTAAGAATTAGTAAAATTATGTAAAATTGTTTTAAAAGAACGAAAAGGAACTTACGAGAAGGATCGGGTAGAAAGAGAAGAACCAAGATCGAACTGCAAGAGGTCACTAGCTAAAAGATAAAGAAGACAGAAATGATGTCAGTTTAGCAAATCGATCAAGAAGAAATAAGAAAGAAGAAAGAGAGAGAAACGTACCTGGAGTGTGAAAAGGAAGGAATCAATAGTAGGAAGGAGTTAAGCCGAGAGAGGGTGGAGCAATAAGCTAAAGAAGAATGAAAAAAAGATGATGTCATTAGAACAAGAAAGAAACTCAACCGAGAAAAGAAAAGAAAAGTAGAAGAAGAACATACCTGGTGTTGAAAGGATAGAATCGAGTCGGATGGGAGTAGATTTAGCATGGGAACGGTCGGAATCGAACGGGATCCATCGGAGCGAATGGGAGAAAGGCTGAGTTGTGGTTGGGCTGG
>NW_006768899.1:17657-19215 GCF_000204055.1 Melampsora larici-populina 98AG31
CTGCTGTTCCAGACAAGTCTGGTGTAGTATAGTTGTGATGCAATGCGCTGGCGTAGCTGAGCTCCAACCGGTACTTGCACTCCTCGTCAAGTTCAATACAACAAGAAAGATCATTGGACCATTCTCCCTGCCGTGTCTGAGCAGGGAATGATTGCTGGAGTGGTGCATAAAGGGCCAGTGGAAAGAATACATGTTGAGCTCTTTCTGAGACAGAATCTGGTGAGTGATGTTCAAATCTCATTTTATTTCATGATATATTGACAAACCTGTCCATATAGACTTTGTGGATATCTAGCTCCCTGTAATGAACCGTTTCCCCGGACCTAACTCGGTCTTAGTCATGGACAACGCAAAGATTCATCATGGTGGAATGATAGAACCAATGTGTCGTGATGCAGGTGCAGAACTCATTTACCTTCCGGCATATTTGCCCTATCTCAATCCGATTGAGAAAGCTTTCAATTGCATGAAAAAAGTCTCCAAAGAGAAGATGTCTGGAGGTATCAAGAGAACAAATCTGAATATCTTTTGTGACTGGCTGGGCAAGTGATGAGTCGCTCATTGCTGCAGCCTCTCATCGTGAACAGAGGTTACACGGCTTCCCACTACTGGGATCGATTCAATTCACATTTCTCTTAATTAGTCTTGATTTTCATTTTAACCAAGCCAGATTGTCTGAGCCTGTACTTTGGTGGTTTGATTCCATGAACTCTTTGTTTCATTTTCGGATTGATTTTGATGACTTGTTTCTTTTTGATAACCATCAACCTTTGTTTTTTAATTAACTCCCAATAACCTGAATAAACAAGTAAATTCTCCACCCTTAAAAACAAATACTTTGTTGGATTCATCTACGTGTTGTCATTAGACCAATCAATTTTGTACAATTCACCATGTAAATATCCGTGTGGCACGTCGACGTGCACACATGGAGAGTTTTGAAATAAAACTCCAAGTCTTTTGGTCAAATTTAGACTGAGATTTTTGTTGAGCACCCTTTGTGCTTTGTGATTTGTTCAAAGGATTTGCAGAATCCTTTGTTGTCAGCAGGGGTCAACTGACTTTCAACCTCCCAGGTGATAAGGGGAAGATGTGCTTGTTGTGGCACCTCTTTGATGGGTTGTTACAGGGTCTAAGGAAAGTTATTCGTGTGTGCACGTCAACGTGCTACAAGGATATTTACATGGTGATTGCTTCGGAATAGGAGATCTTTGGAACTTTGAACTTTGCACACACGAAATGATGTTTTGATTTTGTCCTCTATTGAATTTGTTTTGATTTGGGGGCTCCAAGTTTGGATTCCCTTGTATTCAAAGGAATCGTGAGTTTTAAAAAACAAGAGTGTATTCTTGTTTGATACCACTGCAAACATTAATCAACTTCCCCAAGTGGGCAGGAAAAAATGATTGGGAGTATCATTTGTCATAAAATGATCTATCACTCCACACCTGATCCATAACACCCACACTACATATGTGTAGCAGGCTCAGTGAATTGGTGTTTATCATGTACATACAGTTCTGCTCAGTTATCTGCTCAGCAGGATGAGTTATTCATA
>NW_006768899.1:19315-43289 GCF_000204055.1 Melampsora larici-populina 98AG31
CAAAGAGTGCATGTTCCGTTAATACACTCTTTGGATATCTTTAAGATCACGTTTGAGAATATCATCTCTGTGGGTTTATGATGACAAAACACTATATTAAAGCAATTGATTGCTAGCTTTGCAGATTTTGGTCATAAGCTAAATAAAAACGACAAGAACAAAATCACTTTGGATGGAACTCGAACTGGAACACAAACACAAGTGGATTGAAAGAAATTCTACTTGATGACCATCAAACACAAGTTGTTGAATTTTTCTTTTTGGAAACAAAATCAAAAAAGAGTGAAAAAGATTTGATATCTCTGGAACCATTTGTTTTTCAGAAAGAGATTTGACTTGATAAAATTTGAAACCAAGTGGTTGAGCTTTTCAATTCGGACACAACTTCAACACAACAGAGAAAAAGAATCAATATCTTTGGAGCTTGGGCTTCACCAAATCGCTAAACAGACTAAATGAATATTTTTAAAGTGGTTGGTGCAAAGTTGAAAACCAAAACAAAAGATAAACTATTTCAGAATCATGAGTTTTGCCAGTTGGATGAGTTATTTCAATCATTGTGGTTGTGAAACGTTTGTTCAAGGTATTCGTGTTCTAGAAATTTATAATAATCTTTAGCATAATACATGAGATCAAAGGCTGTACCTGGTTCGACACCATAATCAACGAGGTTTTTGAAGTTGATGATTTTTGGAAACAAGAATTTATCAAAGTTTCTGATTTTCTTGGCCAGTAACACCTTTGTCACTTCTTCGACTTCGTCTGGCGGCACACAGGCATATAGTAGGTAGTTTCCCAAAGTCGTCTGTTTCTTGAATCTTTCCAAAAGATCACGTTCAATAGTAAAGTCATAATGACCTTGTAATTCGGAGTAGGGACAGTCGGGTTGAGAGGGACAGGCCTTTTGGGTTTTGTCCGATTTCATTCTTTTGTTGGACTTCATTGGAGTGGTTGTTTCAATTGGACGTTTGATGAGCTCCCAGACAAATCCATCCATGTTGGGCGGGTTTTGTAAGGTGACACCTACAGTACCCTTCGCCTGTTTATACATTGGGAAAACAGGCAAGGTCAGAATAGGGGGGACGTGGAAGAAAAGGCAGAACATCACCGACTAGTTCTTGTGCCCACAAATACAAGTGCTCAAACGTCAATTGCATCACTTTGCAGTTGTTTATTGGATGATGAACACGATAACCTTCTTTGGTGTTGTTTGAGCCTGTGCCATACTCTTTCATCAGAAGACCAATTTGTACATCTGTTGGATCTTCCGGAATCATCATCACAAGCTTGGAATTACTGGGTTCGTTTCCGGTATTCTTGATTGTCTGGGCTACCAGCCTGGCCTGAGATCCTGAAAGCCTCTGTTTTCAAACAAGGCGGTCAGTTCAAGAATCTATGGTAAAATTTAAATTGATTGCTTACTTTCTCATCTTTTAGGGCTTGCTTCGACGGGTCTTCCATTGTTACAACAATTCTTGGCTCATTTTGAGGGCTCAACTCAACCGCCTTGAAGAAAGATTTCAACTGTTCTTCCGTCTTCAACATAACCCCCTTGCCCTTTGGATACACATTATGACCAGGTATGTGAATCTGAATAGCAATTCCGCCAGTACCATCGGCCCCCTCCAAAATGGAACTAATTCCATCCAAATCTTCATTGTCGTCAATATCATTGGCCAGTTTGAATAAATTTTGTTTGAAAGCCACAAAAGCAGTCTCAGTCAGGTCCAAAGAACGAAATCCTGTCACCTCGTGAGTGAAATAACTTGAGCGCGAGTTTTGGGGTTTGGATCCATTGGAAACCTTGGTTGGGTCTACTGGTTTCTTAGTGCGGTATGAAGGTGAACACAAAATCACGGATCTTTTTATCTTTTTGAGCTACAGCTACATAGAGCAATATGTATAAGCTACATGAAAACCATGGTCAATAGTGAAAGAGTGCCTATTGACATACCTGTGGACAGACTTTCTTGGTAAATCTCGTAGGGGCTGGGCAATTCATTGTCATCCACATTGAATTGAACCATGCAGGTGTGAGGACTAATCCCTTTTTGAAGCACAGGGTATACAGAGTCCACACGCTCAGCTACATAGACAAAGATGTTCATCAGAGCAAGAATATAGACAGACTACATAGGCAATGAGATGGACAGCATACCAGAATTTTTCAAAGGACTTTCTTGAGTAAAGTCGTAGGTGTTGGAGTAATCCACATGTCGGTTATTGAAGTGAGCATGGCCGGTGGAATCACTGATACCAGTGGGATGATGAGCGTGGTTTACAGAATCATCCATCCACTCAACATCATCCAATCTCTCTTGACTAAACTGTACCCGTTAGAATCCGTCAAACGCCTGTGCTTGGTTATGTTACCCAGCACAGGCCTTTGACGGATTCTGGCGTTCTTGGCGTAACTTGGTGGTATGTAAGGTAGTGTAAATCGGATGGGTACAAGAGGCCCCTTATAAGCTTCAACCCTGTTCAAAGGACTCCATGTCAGCAAAAATAATGATACAATCAGAAGAATCAATAATTTTCCAATTACCTGGCGTATGGGTACAAAGAATTCTTGTTGATAATGTTTGTAGGGTTTGGAGGATTCATTTTTTAGATGATTTTTGCTTAAATAAAGACGTTAAAAGTGAAAATATATGGTTATTGTGAGTGGTTGGCCCCAAAATCAGGAGTGGTGGTGGTCTACATAGAAGAGGGTCCTTTCAAGGCCTTCAATTCTCTCCTTGACTTTCCTTGACTGACTGACAGGTGAGTTCTTTGACATCCTTAACGCTTCCATCCTGTCTGTTTCTGACAGGGCGCACAGACCACCACCTCTTTGTTTTTTGGTCGATGTGGCAACCTTTTTGGGAACAACAGTACAAACCAGGTCTACTTTGAGCCCTGGTGTTATATCCCCAGAACTTTTGAGTAAGGGGCTCGGGAATGCGGCAGCTGATTTATGCGGGAGAAACGAATTGCCAAATTTGACCGTGAGGATACTGCAATTCAAATTTGAAGTCCGACGGGTTTGACACAAATCGGCCGTTGACATTGTGCTGCGACGTCTCAAAGCGGAGTTGATTACTCCGTGGCAAATCAAGACGAATTGTTCAGCGTAGCGTCGCGGACTTAGCAACAACTGCCAAACGGTCATTCCATTGGGCGAGTTTGTCAAACGCACCAACAATGCAAATGGCGCTGTGAGGTGAGAAGCGCTTGTGTGGTGGATTCGGATTGGAACAAAGGGCACTCTCTCCTTCACTTGGCGGGGGTGTTTGCTTTGGTGAAGCGCAAGGACGCCAGGCTCCAATGGTTAAACAGAAGGGGCAACAAGGATGGATGCTGAGCCGCGGAACCCCAAATGAGGAGGCGAATTGGCAGTGATCGCGCTGAATGAGTGTAAGCTCAAGCAAAGCTAAGGAGGGGGGTCATCACTTGGAGGCAAATGGTGACGTGATGGCGAAGTGCTCTCACCAGACCAACCTTTTTGTCTGATTGGAAGAAGATCTCATCCGCACTTTGTCAATTTTTGCTTCGCCTGCAGAGCGCTTCTCTCACTGCCAGCCAACCTTTGTTTTATTTTGTAAATTCACCGCTCTGCTCGCCGTCGTACTCCGCGACAGGGCGATGGCACCGTTGAAGAACGGGCAGACGTCAGCGTCAAGAGCAGGCCTGTTTGAAGCAATTCAGGCAAGGGGCACTTCACCATCAACATTAATCAAGACCGGCCTCCATGACTTCCCCTTCGCGGCCAACATCCATGATTGGCTTCCATTCCCGCTTGTTCATATCGCCCCGTCCCCTGCCGGCTTCGACCACAATCCGCTTTCCAACTGTTTTGTACAGGATACTTCTAGACAGCCACCTGATTTTCCTTACGATGTTGTCCGATTGACCCTTCCTCGTGAAGCTGGCATTGAACAAGACGTAGTTTTTGCCATGACCGCCTCTTCACCATGGACATTCCAAGGCAAGATTTATAACGGGAGGGGCCGATTATCTTTTGACGCCACGGAATCCAACACAACACTCTCGCCTTCTCACCGTGGACCCATCCGTGCTCATGAATGGACCAAGACTTGGTTATGCAATTGCTCTGGGAAGCCTTGCAACCGTATTCAACCTACAATAACCAACACCAAACAATTGACTGCTGGATCCATTTGCGTTCAGTGCCCAGCCAAGTTTGTCATCAGGAAAACTTTGACCGGCAACCTAGAGTTCGAGTGGCACTGGAAGCATGAGCGGCACAACCCTTATTCGCTTGCTGACATGCGCAACATGAGACTACCGCAGGTAGTGAAAAACTGGCTGAATGAAACTGACTTATTCCCGGTTAGTTCAGTCTTCATTGACCGTATTACGACTGTTTGCGGACTCCCAAACCAGGAAGTTGGCTCTAAGATCGGAATTGTACCCGAAGCGTTCAATATTGACTATCAGAAGGTTTGAAACATGATCCGACGAGTCGAGGAAAAGACTAAATTCCTGGACTCTAATGTCCTCAAGTCCGTCGAGCCTTGGTGCCAAAGACTGCAAGAACGAGGATGGCACGTCCTCAATGCAATCGACAAGACCAAAAAACGTGTTCAGGTTGCCTTCCTCTCACCTTGGCAACGCGAACAGCTCTCCTGCCACGGTGCAGATGTTCTTTGCTTTGATTCGACACACAATGTTTGTTCCGGCATACCCAAATTACCACTCTTGAAATTCACATTGCTCATGCTCGTCATGCGGCATCCTGTTACTGGGAGTGGCATACCGGTTTGTTGGTTCCTCAAATCCAATGAAAAAGCGTGAGTTTGTCAAAGAAAGTGCAACATCTATCTCCCATTGCTGATAAGAATTAATCGCAACAGCAAAAGCATCACTCACTTGCTACGTTGGTTGAAAGATAACTTTCAAATGTGCCCCAAAGCGTTCATGACGGATTGTGCCCCAGCTTATCAGAAAGCTGTGAAGGAAACCTTTGCCAATTGCGCCGCCAAACCCCGGCACTACTTCTGCATTTTCCATGTATCCCGCGCTATCAAAGCCAAGGCCAAGACATTAGTGAGTCGTCTCTACAAAATTGATCCGGGCCAGAGAAAAAACTGACACATCAACACAGGGAGGCGTTACAGGTGGTATCCAACTTCATAAGGACGCTATGCAGGTCATATACGCGTCTCAATGGCAAGACACTTACCTCCATTTCCAAAGCAAATACCGCGCCAGCAATCCTGAATTTGCCAGATACTTTGAGTTCCGGTGGGTTGCAAATGCTACTTACTGTATGATGTCTGAACGTGACGTTCCAATGTAAGGGATTCATACTAACAACTTCACCAAGAGTTATCACCGGGTGTTGAAGTATAACTTTCTCAGCTGCCATACTCTCCGTAGACCAGACGATACAATCCAAGTACTTGTCGATAGTGCGGAATGCGACTTCCGGCAAAGCGTAATCACCACGACCCTTGGATTCCGGCCAAGCGTAATCACCACGACCCTTGGATTCCGGCCCCAGTGTTCTACCAAATACCAAAACATTTTGAAAGGCCTCCTTCAAAGCTACACTGAAGCCGGTTCAGTAGACTTAGGTGTTGCAGTCACAACAGTCAACAAGGAACAGGTAAACACCCAACTTTATCGTTAACCAACTGAGACTAATATTGTTATCCATAGTGGAGCGTCAGCAGCTTCACCCGACCATTCAATACCACGTACCACATTAAGACAACACCACCTACACAAGGCTCCGTCGGTTGTAGGATTTTACTTTTGACTGTAGACAAATACCTTTTAAAAGGTAACAGAAATACTTCAGCTACGTGTTGACGAGACACGGCTGACAGACTAAGATGGACGACTGGAAAGACTCAACAGACCTGAACAAAGAAGATAATAAAGACTTTAGAATCAATTTCTTCGATAAGATGAAACAATCACAAACACAATAACAAACCTTTTAAAAGGTAACAGAAATACTTCAGCTACGTGTTGACGAGACACGGCTGACAGACTAAGATGGACAACTGGAAAGACTCAACAGACCTGAACGAAGAAGATAATAAAGACTAACATGTAGAATCAAAAGAGAAAGAACAATATTTGTATGATAGAGAATTTTAATCAGTGTATTGATAGGAAAAAGAAAAGAAAAGAAAACCTCACCTTTAGAATCAATTTCTTCGATAAGGAAAAAGATTCTAAAGGAAAGAGGGACAAGGTTATAAGAAGAAAAACAAGGTGCAACGAGAAAATCAAGGTGTAGTTAATTGAACAATGAGAACTAATCTAATCAGCTTCCGAGAAACAACAGAGCACGAAAACAGAACAATTGAACAAAGAATGTACACTACTATGATCTTTAACTATCTTGTTCGACCTCGATAAAATAAAGACACACACGTTGTAATACTAAATTTGATATGTGATAATTGAACAACTAATTTGTATACTGACTTTCACACAGTAACTTGAAGTTCTTGACCGTACACTTATCACTTGAAGAAAATTAAATCCAACACACCCCCTCAAGAACTTGCCAGTTACTACTTTATTCCTAGTCTACTCCGCAGTCAAATGAATTGTTGTTTACCAAGAGCTTTAGTAAGAAGATCAGCTACCATTTCTGAAGTAGGACAATGTTCTACAATAAGATCACCATTTTTAACTACTTCTCTAATCCAATGATACTGAATTTCTATATGTTTTGTTCTTCCATGAAAAATTGATTTCTTTGTGAGATGAATAGCTCCTTGATTATCACTTTGAAGTACTGTAGGATTTGAATCACGACAACCAAAATACTCCATCATCTTTCTTAACCATAAAAGTTCTTGACCAGCTTCTGTTATAGCTCTATATTCAGCTTCAGTAGATGATAAAGCAACTGTTGGTTGTAACCTACTTTTCCATGAAAGTGCACCCCCGGCTAAAGTAAAAATATAACCAGTGGTTGATCGTCGTGTAGATTTATCTCCTGCCCAATCTGAGTCACAGTGTGAAACAGGATAAGAGAAACTACGTTGACCAGAAATTTTAAGATTATCTTCTCCTGAATAAACAATTCCTAAATGAATAGTTCCTTTGAGATACCTGAAAACTTGTAACGCTGCGTTCCAATGTTGTAAGCTAGGCCTGTCTAAATGTTGAGAAAGAACTCCTACAGAATGAGCCAGATCAGGTCTTGTACATTGAGACAAGTACATTAATGAACCAACTGCACTTCTATAGTTGAGACCCAGTGAAGAGAAACTTGAACATTCTTCATCAGAAGATTGATACAACTTGAGGTTTGGAGTAAGAGGAGTTGAAGCAGGCTTTGAGTCGAGCATATCAAAACGTTTTAAAACAGTAAGCGCAAATTTGGTTTGAGTAAGAGAATAGATGAATGGGCCAGGCCTGTCGATTTTGATTCCAACAATTGTTTGAGCCAGTCCAAGATATTCCATTTCCCATTTGGAGGAAATTTCAGATTTGAAAGTTGAAGAGTCGTTACCGGTAATTGCCATGTCGTCAACATGGATATAAACCGCTGTGAACAGTTGTTTTTCTTCATCTGATCTAAAATAGATACAAGGATCGATGATGCATTGTTCAAAACAAAGAGTGTAGATAAGAAACTGAGTAACATCATCTTGCCAAATTTTTGGTGATTGTTTCAGTCCATATAATGATCTATTTAGTTTCAACACTTTACTTTCAAGTCCAACTACAACATACCCTTCGGGTTGTTGAATATAGATTTCGTCTTCTAAAATACCATTTAAGAATGCTGTTACTGCATCCATTTGGTGAACCTCCCAACCGTTGATAGCAGCCATAGCAAGAAGAAGTCGAAGAGATGTTGGTTTTCCGGTGGGTGCAAAAGTATCACCGTAATCTTCACCTTCAACCTGGGTATTGCCCATAGCAACAAACCTTGCTTTGTATTTGACAGAGTTATCGGAATTGATTTTCTTACGGAACACCCACATTCCTCGGATTACAGATTTGTGAGTTGGTCTATCAACTAACGTCCAGACGTCCTTTTTTAGCAAAGACGACATTTCCTTATCACATGCAAGCTTCCATTCGGGGGAGTCACCCGCCGACATAGCTCTCTTGAATGATTTTGGATCTGGAGTTGAATTTAGAAAGGCGTTAAAACAGGTTGGTAAGCAGTCAAAATATGACGAGATACAGAAATCATCATCATCAAATCTGGCTACATTAGATTTAATTTTATTGTTAAGTTCAGCGAAACCACCCATTCCTTTATAGTTAATTTTAGTTTGACTTCTTGTAGATTTTCTGGGTATTAAATTGTTGAATTTATTTTGAGTTGCAATAGTAGGAACAGGATTTTCAATTGTTTCATCATTAGAACTTGAAGAGTCTTCTTTTTCAGTCGATTTAGCATTGTTATCTTCATCATTTAGATCAGTCATTTTATTTTCAATTAAAGGTTTCAACGCAGTGATTTCTTCTTCATTGTCAGAGTAAATGCTTCTTACAATGTCATTTGAAGATTCTTGATTGTATTTAGAATTATGATAAGGAAAAACATTTTCGTTGAATGTGACATGATGAGACGTATGGAATTTATTATCAGATAAATCACAAATTTGGTAATTAAAGTTGTCTTGTTCAAACCCAACCAACACTCCCTCCGAACTGACTGGAGAATATTTTGAATTTTGTATTTCCTTCCTGATCAGTCGAAAAGCTTGACAACCAAAAATTCGTAAGTGAGACAAAGTAGGTTTTCGAAAATGCCACATTTCGAAAGGAGTTTTAAAGTCTGGAAGAGATCTAGTGATAGTTCTATTGGTGAGAAATACAGCGGTCTTGCAAGCCAAAAACCAGAAGATAGAAGGAAGTTTAGATTGAATGAGTAAACATCTTGCTTTGGTGTTAATAGTTCTCATGCCTCGTTCTGACACTCCGTTCTCCTCAGGAGCATAACCAGAAGTTAAATGCAACTCGATACCAAGATCACGAAGATGAGAACCGAGTAAGGAATTTACGAACTCTCCTCCACGATCAAGTGTGAATTGTTTAATTTTTAATCCAGTCTGTCTCTCACTAACAGCAATGTAAGCTTTAAATGATTCAAAAACTTCTTCTTTTGATTTACTAGTCAGACCAAAAATATGCCTATAACTCGAGAAGTCATCACAAAACAAGATAAAATAATTTTCGTTATTGAAACCATTAACACGATAAATTCCACTGAGATCAACATGAACGTTTTCAAGAAATCTTAAAGCTCGAGGACGGGTATGATTGAAAGGAATCTTGGTGTTTTTAGACAGATTACAAGTATCACAAGATTCTGGAGTACTAAGTATTTCCCCAATTCCAATCACACTATCATTCCTTTTCATTTGTTTAAGATAACTTTCACTTAAATGACCTAAGCGATGATGAATGACTGATGAGCTTACTGTAGTTGATGATTGAGGTAATTGATTTGAGAAGCTTACAGGATTGATTTTGACGTTCATGAGTCCGTTCTTTAAAATGACTCCATTAAATAAAGCTAATCCATCTTTTACTAAAGCAAAACAAGATAATTCAGAATCATCGTAAACTTCTCTGACACCTTTCATTTTTAAAGTACCACCTGAAATTAAATTCTTGCTAAGTTCGGGAACAAACAAACAATCGTTGAGCTCAAACACAGTTCCATCACCTGCTTTTAGTTGAACTTTTCCGATGCTATCTACTGCTAATGAAACATCTCCTCCAGCTAACTTTAGTCGTTTGTTAACATCATCCACCTTTTTAAGACTACTTTGAACAAACAAACTACTATCATTAAACATGTGATGAGTGGCACCTGTATCATGAAGTGCCCATATCGAATCAGAAGATGTGGATTCGGTAGAATTTGCTTCAGCGTCTTCAACTAGAGAGGTGAATTCAACGTTAAGTGACAACATTTGTATTGAGTCTGAAACCGAGTTCGCGTTAGGAGTATCAACTCGTTGCATTCCTCGGATGGTAGTAGAAGAGTTGGATTGAGAAGTTCGATTAGGAATTTGTCGACCTCTTGGATTCCAGCTACCCCGAGTTCTTCTTCGTGCAAGAAAGTCATCCCTTTCTTTAAAATTTTCAGGTCGAGACCAGCATCGTTCAGGAGCATGAGGACCTCTACAAACCGACTCAGTACACATGATTTTTGAAGTTCGATTATACGGCATTCCAGCACTTGAAGTGTTCGCTTCCACATGATGAACTTCGCGGGTAGCCTCAGTTGAGAAATTATTTTGACGGGTGTCGTAATCTCTGAGATATTTAATCACATCTTTGCGAGTTAGAGGTTTTACAACATTATGAATTAATTCAACAGTAGTAGATGGGAGATTAGTAATAGAGTCAATAAGGTGAATAGCTGATTGTAAGTCATCCATTTTCCCTCCATAACGAGTGAATTCTATAAAAAGACTTTCAAACTTGTCGAGATAACTAGATAACGAGTCACTTCTATGAATAGTAACAGTATTGAGAGTTTTAGAGATAGAGGCTAATCGCTGATCATTAATTAGAAAATGTCTATCCTTGAGAAACTCCCACAGACTAAACGGGTCATAAATAATTTGAAGAGTGTTATTCTTGTCAGTTAAATGATTTATGGCTTGAGTGTGATTACTCTTATCCAGATGATTCAAGATAAAGCCAACTATGATTTTGTTAGTTTTAACAATTTGGGCATTATTTAATTTGGAATCTTTGTAATCTTTGATGATAAGATAGTGATGCAGCTCAAGATTGTCGAGACTACCAAAAACTGCACGACTCCAATGTTGATACTCTCAATAGTGTATCACAAAATACTCGACACTTATCCTCAGTCTCAGCACTCAGTCTTCTTGTGATCAGAATCACATGCTGAGTTTTTCTTTTGTTCATCTTGTAAGAATCAGTTTTCCTGATCCTTTGCCTCAGCTCAGAACTCTTGTATATAATATATCTATTCTTGTGATTCATTTCACTCCCATTTGACAAAACAAACTTGCAGTCAATTCCTCGCCAAAATGATACCATATCAATCAATTCATCCCCTTTCCTATCTCCTCAACAACTGACACCCATCTCTCCAAATTTCTCGGAACTTTCACTGTCTGATATCCAAAATTATCCACCTCGCAGTCCCGAATCAGTAATTGAATTCACCCCGAAGCAACTCATTCCTCTATCACAATCAATACATGCACCTAAAACCACATCATCAAAAGAAACAGAAAACCAAGTACAAATACAAAAAGAAAAAGAAATTCAAAATCAAAATCAAAATCAAAAAGAATTAGAATTAAAATCAAAACAACAAAATGAAAATGAAAAACAAATCAAACATCAAAAAGAGCTAGAGTCAAAATTAGAAAAAGAAAAAGAACAACAAAAAGAACAACAAAAAGAAAAAGAAAAAGAAAAACAAATCAAACATCAGAAAGAACTAGAGTTAAAATTAGCTAAAGAAAAACAAAAACAAATTAAACAACAAAAAGAATTAGAATTAAAATTAGAAACAGCAAAACAAAACCAAATCAGATATCAAAAAGAATTAGAATCAAAATTAGAGAAAGAAAGAGAAACACAAAGAATTGAAGAAGAAAAACAAGCAAAAGAAAAAGAAAAAGAACAACCCAAAATAATCATCAAAATCAAAAGACCAAAAGATAACAATATCAATGAAATTCAGAACAATAAAGAAAAAGAAAAAGAAATTCCGAAAAAGAAGAATGAAACAAATACCAACAATGAAAATACAGATCCTATATCAGAAGACCAACACAAATCAGATAACAATACTTCCAATCCTTCTGAGAAACCTCAAGAGCAAAAATCAAATAAACAACAACCAAAAATCATTTCCAACCCTACCTCTCTACGCCCTGCCCGCAATAGAAAACCTCCTTTACGTTACGGAAACCTCACAATCTACGCAGCAAAAAGAAGTGCCGATTGTCCTTTGTACACTGAGGCAATGAGAGGAAGCGAACGAGAGAACTGGATCAAGGCCATGGAAAGCGAATTTAATTCATTAACCTCTCACAACGTTGGTGAACTAGTCGATGCCCCCTCAGAAGCGAATGTCATAGGTGGTATGTGGCGTTTAAAAAGGAAACGTGACGAACACGGAAACATCATAAAATACAAAGCTAGATGGGTAGCTCTAGGCAATCACCAAATATGGGGTGTTGACTACGATAAAACATTTGCATCCGTTGTTCAATCAGACACTATGAACATGTTATTCTCTCTCTGTGCTTCCGAGGATTGGGAAATGGAACAATTCGATATATGTACTGCTTTCCTCAACGGAAAGAACAAAATGCCTGTTTACACAAGACAAGTTCAAGGTTTTTATAACTCAAAGTTTCCTAAGAAAGTCTGGCTACTCAAACAATCCATCTACGGAACGAAACAAGCTCACCGAGAATTCAATGCCGACCTTGATGAAAAACTTCGAAGCATCGGTTTTATTCCCTACAAAGACGACAACTCCCTCTTTACTTTTCGAAGAGGTAATGAAATCATCCACATCCCTATGTTTGTTGACGACGGTCTAGTATTTTCGAATTCAAAATCCCTGATCAAAGAAACTAGAGAAAAACTAGAAAACTTATACAAGCTAGTGTGGACCACTGAACCTACCTTACACCTTGGAATCAAGATCACGCGAGACAGAAAGAATCGTACAATTCATTTATCTCAAGAACATTATCTGAAGAACGTTCTTGATCGTTTCGAAATGACACACTGCAATACTACATCTACTCCTCTCCCAAACTCCGTTGAATTATCTCCTGGTACCAGCGAAGAAATCTTAGATGCAGCTCACCTACCCTATCAGCAAGCCATTGGCTGTCTCAACTGGGCCGCTGTCCACACTCGACCGGATATTCAATATGCCGTATCAACGTTAGCTCGTTATTCATCTAAATACACATACAGACATTGGCAAGCTGTAAAACATCTTTTCAGATACGTTCAAGGAACTTTAGAACGTGGTATATTATTCAAGAAGCACAACACACCATCAACCGAACTTCGTGCCTACGCTGATGCCGATTATGCAGCCTGTACCGAAACTCGCAGATCAACAACTGGTTATGTATTCACGTTAGGCGGATCTCTAGTCAGCTGGAAAAGTCGTCGCCAACCCACTGTAGCTCTATCTACCACAGAAGCAGAGTATATGGCACTTGGAGATTGTGCTAAACACTGCTTATGGTTTCGTAGAATGATATCTCACCTGACTCAAACCCCCATTCCAACATCTCCAATATCTCTACCTCCGCTAAGTATTTTTAACGATAACAATGGAGCAATATTTCTCTCTCAAGAATCGGCTACAAACAGTCGATCAAAGCACATAGACATTAGGCATCACTTCATTCGCGATTTAATTTCCTCACATCAAATATCTACTCATATGATCGATACAAAGTTAATGCCAGCTGATTTCCTCACAAAGAATGCTCCGAAAGAAATGCTCAATCGATGTCGGTTCTTAATTGGTAATGTAGATACCAACGAACTCCATCTTATATCTACGAACTCACTTCCTATCCCTACAAAAGTATCAAGCAAGGGGGGATGTTGATACTCTCAATAGTGTATCACAAAATACTCGACACTTATCCTCAGTCTCAGCACTCAGTCTTCTTGTGATCAGAATCACATGCTGAGTTTTTCTTTTGTTCATCTTGTAAGAATCAGTTTTCCCGATCCTTTGCCTCAGCTCAGAACTCTTGTATATAATATATCTATTCTTGTGATTCATTTCATTCCTATTTGACACAGATAAGAAATTAATATCATTATTAGATCCACATGATATGCTTTCGCTCTTCGGAGTATTCCCTTCGTGACACTTTCATCCTCGCATCTCTTCGCATTCAAGTGACAGCTCTGGATCAGCTGTTCACGCTTGTGTCACACGACGTTTTACATCTATATCCAAGTGGGATAATTACCATCCTCAAGATTTTCTGAGATCTTGAATTTACTGAGTGCATTAGTGAGTTGCAAACCGTACTTTTGAATGGCGTTTCCAAACAGAGGAAACACAGAATCATCAGCTGATGCCATGATTGGATTTGTTAGTTGTTGAGTTCTTAAGTTATCGATGACGGTTCGACCGATAGTTGAAGAAGAGGATGTTTCAGATTCGGAATTGGTTGTTTCTGGATTGACTGTTTCTGGATTTTCTTCAGTGTTCGATGACATAAATTTAGACAAAGAGATTGGACGGCGGATCGAAAGCTCCCGCTACCATGTAGGATTTTACTTTTGACTGTAGACAAATAACTTTTAAAAGGTAACAGAAATACTTCAGCTACGTGTTGACGAGACACGGCTGACAGACTAAGATGGACGACTGGAAAGACTCAACAGACCTTTTAAAAGGTAACAGAAATACTTCAGCTACGTGTTGACGAGACACGGCTGACAGACTAAGATGGACGACTGGAAAGACTCGCCAGACCTGAACGAAGAAGATAATAAAGACTTTAGAATCAATTTCTTCGATAAGATGAAACAATCACAAACACAATAACAAACCTTTTAAAAGGTAACAGAAATACTTCAGCTACGTGTTGACGAGACACGGCTGACAGACTAAGATGGACGACTGGAAAGACTCAACAGACCTGAACGAAGAAGATAATAAAGACTAACATGTAGAATCAAAAGAGAAAGAACCAATATTTGTATGATAGAGAATTTAATCAGTGTATTGATAGGAAACAGAACAGAAAAGAAAACCTCACCTTTAGAATCAATTTCTTCGATAAGGAAAAAGATTCTCCAGGAAAGAGGGACAAGGTTATAAGAAGAAAAACAAGGTGCCAACGAGAAAATCAAGGTGTAGTTAATTGAACAATGAGAACTAATCTAATCAGCTTCCGAGAAACAACACAGCACGAAAACAGAACAATTGAACAAAGAATGTACACTACTATGATCTTTAACTATCTTGTTCGACCTCGATAAAATAAAGACACACACGTTGTAATACTAAATTTGATACGTGATAATTGAACAACTAATTTGTATACTGACTTTCACACAGTAACTTGAAGTTCTTGACCGTACACTTATCACTTGAAGAAAATTAAATCCAACATCGGTTACGTCAACAACTGTACCTGCACTCACTTCAGCAAGAACAAATCGGCCTGCAAGCATATGTATCTCGTGGTGCGGCGAACTTGCTATAACATCCTCGAAGCCGCCCTCACAGAGGTTGATAACGGCATTTCGCAATTCCACCCCCGCGAAATCATCCATCCAATTGATATTCGCGTTCACGCGATCACTTCCGTGCATCCGGTGTAGAACTTAAAGCTCAACAAGAGCTTTACAGAGCTAAAAGAGGGATAATCTACTAATAAAGTATCTAGTAGAAGTTGTCTAAGACTGCCTCTTTGAAAGAATCAACACGGGGTTTTGCTGAATTCTTTGGGATAAGGCACCAGAGAAAGTTGTCTCAATACTTAATTCAAGTATTATTCCCGTGAGTTTTTTTTTAGAAATAGAGAAATCTCAACACTATTGTAGTGTTATTCCAATTTGAACACAACAAAAACACAATTTTAATTACTAGCAAGCAACAATCAGTTTGATTGTTATTCCAAATGAAGACTTGTAGTCTTATCACACGTAAAGAAATCTCTCCTTTGATGTAAAGGGGCTATTTAGTGAACTTAGTACTGGTAAAGTAATTTAATGATGATTAAAAACACTCTAACAAAAGTATAAGATGAGTAAAAAAGGGGAACAAAGGCCCGTAAAATCCTTAACAATAGTATATAACTCTCCAACAACCTTCAACAATGGTCAACAACCTCCAAAAACCCTCAAAAACCATCAAAATCAACAGAGTATCCTCCAATGTAATCATATGATGTCATAAAGATTATTGTTTGTAATGATTCAAGGCGTGAATTTGATCAATTGATGTGAATAAATGATGAACAGATCTTCTTATGATGAATACAGGTGATTTTTTCCTAATATTCATAGCTGAAATCCATTTTTGGATTACGAATTTTTTGTAAAGTTGTTCAATTTTGGATTACTATAGCTCATTTGATAGCCCTCGTGATTCTGATCATTTATCACCCCTATATCACCTATTTCTGATGTGTGATGAATAAGTTATTGAGTTGTAAAGATTGCAAAAATAAGGTTTTGTCATGTAAATGTCACATGTAACCTCCAAATTCGAAATTCACTCCAGTTTCTTTGTTGCCTTATAACTTTTTCACTACTCCTCCGCTACTAAGGATTTAAAGATTGTACATTATGAAACCAATGATTCTGCGTCGAATGAACTATCACACACCCAATTCTGACAAGTTTTACCATATGTAATTAACTAAAAACTCCCATTTTTGATGAATTTTGACTATTTTCACGTCTAATAATGATTTTCCTTCTATCAAAAGATCATTCCACAGCGCTCCAATCAATCACACAGCACTAAAATCCTTCTGAAAAACTCTTGGCGCAACCAATCCATCAATGACATCACTACACAGGAATTAATACCATAGTACCCTTCTTCGAAATTTCCCTTTTCTTGAATAACTTCACACCTCCCTTATCAATCCTCATGATTAAAGTTGTTGATGACTAATGTGATCCTTCTCTTTCACAATAAAACCTTCCTGAACCAATATCTCTTCTATTAATAAGCTAAAAACCACTTTCCAAGCTTTCTTACCCATATTTTCGAATTTTTTCTCCAACTTGCTTTATATTCTTCTTCCTCTTTCATTCTTTTCATAACAGTTTCCATTCTTAAAGATCCAAACTAAATGTTCTTCTTCCTCAAATCCCTTCTTACTAATTCTCTTAATATGATTTTCACTCTTTTACTATTTTTATTGATCTTTTCGAATTTTTCTTTGCTCTTAAATGATCTTATCAATTGCTTATGTAAATATATATTCTGAAAGATAATGAAATGAAAATAATGAATCAACTTTAATAACCTTGATGACTAACAACCTCAATAATAATAGTGCCTTTGACCAAAAACTCGAGTTTCCACATAATTTTTAAATTTTTTTGCTTAAGTAGAGATCTTGCTCACCACACCGGACTCGCCCCCCCCTTCTCCAGTGCTCAATCCTTACCGCTCCATCTCGGGATTAGCACGCAGCCCATCTACCACAGGTTTAGCTACTGCTACGTACCAGTTCGCCCCCATGGTCCCTGCCCAGCTACCTTACAACAACCAATCACACCCAGTCACAACTTCCGCCGCAGTTCCCTTTTGAACCACATATGAATCCCCCACGACGTCAAGTCATCAACAACTTTGCCCGTCCAGCAAGAACCAGCCATTGGTTGCTTGCACAGAGACTTTGGATTGGTGGTTGCCCGATAGCACTAGGGTTTATAACCATTGCACCAACAAATTCAGCGACTCATACTTTGGCCAGCTCTTTTACAACCCCCATCACGCCCAATCTACGCCACCAAGTCATGGCCCTCAACACCACGCGGGTGCTAGAACGTACCCTGCACCATATCCTGCATCCCCGTTTCTGAGGTTGAATGGACCCTCTGGCGGTCCCTCAGTCATCCACCCACAACCGCGTTATCCTCATGCTACACGTAGTCCATTTGTTGATCATGGCAATCCCCTTCCAGTGTTACAAGTACCCTGTCAAACGAGGACACCACGTCACTTTACCCTGCGCGATGAATCGTCGAACCTTGAGACTCACTCGACAATGCCGCCGCCTCCACCACCTACCCAGGCAACGTTTGAGCTGGACGCCTCCGCTTTGCAGCAAGCACTGCATCGTCATGCACCGCCACCTGTGCCAAATCCTCCGCCCAACACTTTCGTACCGTCGCCTACACCCAAGCTCACACCTGGCTTTGTTCGGACCTCTCAGTTAGACAGCTTATTCAACGGCATGAATCCTCTACCAACAAATGCACCACGTCCACCCATAGCTATGATCACTGCACCTCGCGCCCTTACCAATCTCCCACCGGCTGCTGTACGACCTGCACCGTTTATTACCTCCGGGATGCATGATGGAGTACCATTTACCCAAACTACGTGAGTACGGTCTGGTTTTCAGGTGTGCGAGTCCTGACACTCGGCTATAGCGCGGCATACAACAGGGCAACTTCACCCGTCACGTCTGTTGGTGCGGCGACCGGCGATGGCAGTTCGAACGTCCCAGAGGCGCCCAGCAGCTCACAAAGGCACGGAGGACCAGAGTCCGACGCGCCGACACACAACAGCTTCAGCCAAACCACCGCTGAGGATGTGGCCGTCCTCGATGCTTCGAGATGGCAGAATATGTGAAGCGCAAAGAACTAAGCAAGTTCCACAAAGTACTTCGATTCATCGTGGCGGAATCCAATTTTGAGAACACAACCACGCAGCTTAATAATCATAGTGTTGAGCACATAGCCGTGATTCGAACTAAGGCTGAAGAATTCCTTTCTGATTTGCAAAAGTATAACAGCTCAAACCGTCCAAGCAAGCAAAGACGGCCTTAAAAACCTCGTGCCACCGACAGCTCCTAAGGCCTCATTTTTGCATTTTCAGGCTCTCATTCGCGTGGATGTCAGGGCAAGTATCTGGGCATGTTGACCTGGATTTCCTCGGGTCGGTACAATGACATAGCAGGCTTTTCATTTCTACTCTTCAAACGTTTTTTTCACTCTTCTGCACGGTTTCTCTGTAAATCCTTACTTCTGCGTTTCCTCGTCTCTCCGTTTCATCATTTCAATGTAATTTAAATGTGCAAATTCATTTTCTCTTTTGGTCGTCTTTTCATTTGCGTGGTGTTTCGCGGATTCGCTCTTTGCGCGGCAACGCGCAAAGAGCGGATCCGAGGAAACGAGTCTAATTACCGCGGCCGAGGGGTTTCTGATCCCGAGGTCCTCCAGACCCCGAGTACAAATTGGGGCCGCGGGGATGCCAACGCATTTCTCTTAAGCCCATGGGATAACCCAATCGAGCAAGATGTATCAGGAAGGTGATTCCAAAACGAAGTTAAATCTTCCCAAAAGTTAGAAAAACATAGATTTTTCAAAACTCGAGCAACCTCTTCAAAAGTCTAGTCACCAATTTCTTTGTCTTGATAAATGGCCGTCTTTCCCAAGGTTGTAATATCCTATCATATTGTAACAGTTTAGATAGTGTTTCATGCAAATATGCGCTTATGCACTTTAAAAAAAAAAAAAAAAAAAGAAAAACCGCATTGAATAGTTCTGGGGATATAACGGCGTGCTAGCCAGCATTGGCCTCCTGGTGCAAGGAGCGATCCGGGAGTCCGGGGATTGTCAAATGTCTGACCTATGAGGACCTATGCCTCTGCCTCTAAACCACACGATGTGAGGTTCGAGAGCTCGGCACGGGCAATGTAGAAGACCATTTAGAGAGCCACAGACCTTTAATGAAGGGAATTTCGACCCACATGGGTAGAACTGGGAGGATCCGAATAGGACCCTGGAATGCACGTACGGAGGTTAGTGACGTAGATTCCGACCTTTTTGTAACAAATTTGTTGGGTACAAAATCACACTTCTCTTTTGCTACAGGAGCGCAAAAGAAGCGCAAGAAGCAGAGCTTTCATATGCACTAACTTTTAACCCCATAGCACCGATACTTCCCGAGATATTCAAGTGTAAAGCCCAAAACTAGCCAAAATCGAAGGTCGGAATTGGGCCTTGGCGGCCCAAAATTTTTTTGTGCCTTTGCGATTTACGCCGCAGTGAGGCAAGCTACAGGGGTCAGACCAAGCTCATCTGATAGCCCTATTCCATGCGCATCTTTTGAAGTGCTTGGGAGCGTGGGAGAATGAGTGGTGTGTAGCGTAAAGCCCAAAAACTGAAAATCGGCCTTCGTCACTACCCTCTGTAGGCGCATTCCAGGGTCCTATCCGAATTGGGTACAGTTCGGTTGCGACCGAGCTCGTCTGATTGACGGAAACGTAGCACTACATTTGGATATGTTGATGGATCTGTCAACGCAGCGTGCGAGGGTGGCTCTGGGCTCGGCTACGCCCGACTCGGCTCTGAATTTCACTCCTCTTCTGGTACTCCCGGAAACAAGTGTACCAGTTGAAATTGACTTTGACAAGTGCATAGATTAGAGCGTGCAACTATTCCACGTCTAGCTGCCAACGAGACACAGCCAGTTGTGGGCTGCTTCTGGAAGTCCAGAGTTGCTGGATCATTTAAGTATTATCGGCCACCTTATTTTTGTTGCGTTTCTGATCTTCTGCAAAATCATTCTGATGGATCCGTCCAACATGTCTCAATATCTCCCTGCTATGCCTACTCTCAGAAGTGATTTCTTTCTTATGTGCCCGCCCCATTTGATCAGGAACAGTGAGACTAATTGATTTTTGTTTTTCTTTTCGATGAAGACGTTCTGGCAGCAATTCCTGCAAACGTCAATCCATTCGAATACGGCCAGGACGTCATCAACAGCCTTCGATTTCCCAAGGTCCCACAAGCAACTTTCGGTGTACTCATCGTTTTCTCAATCATCCACTTCCTCACCGCCATTGTTTGTCTGGTCATACTCCTTCGTTTCATTTTTCCTAAATCAGCTTCCCAAAAAGCCAAGTATGGTTGGTTGTTTAGAAGGATCTATGTGGAGGACGCAGACGGATATCCGTGTACGCCGACGTCTTATTTACTTTTGATAACGCCAATGATCTTGTATCAAGAGTGAAGCTGATCCTCAAAAAAACATCAAACATGGATGCCTTTATCGTGACTGCATTAGTGGATACCACAGCGCTCATATTGCCAAACAGTGGGCCTTTAATGGCATGCTTTCATTTCCTCGCAAGTGGTGTTGCACAAGCGGAAATCTGGCTCACTTTAGCCGCCTTCAAATCTTACGACACGGCTCCTAAGTACAGTTTGCTACTCTGGTGAGTCTGGCAGCATTTTTTTCGCTTGAACTCTAGCCGTGTAATTCCTTGGGGTTTGACAGTTGGGTTCATATCACTAAAAAGGTCATCTTGGTCATCATGTGCTTAGGCTCTACATATCTTGGCTATTGGCTTACTACGGCTTTTGGGTCACGACTTGGGCCTCAGTCTACACTTGGTAAGTTGACCAGAAACAAAGCGCCTGGAACCTACACGCATAGCAAATTTCAAAGTAAAGAAATATCTGACATGCCACCTCATACCACCCTTGACCTCTTTTGGCCACACACAGGCTGATACGCAGGCAACGTACGCAGAAGCACTCAAAACTGCCCCCTTGTACATCAAGCCTCTATTTCTCAATTGTTTCTTTCTAGGCGTACCAATTATGGTCACTTTTGCTCAAGTCGGACTTCTAAGCTGGCACATGAGTTCTTTTTGTCGTGAGCAAGATATCTGGAACGACCTAGTCAATTCGCTGAAGGAAGCAGCAAAGTTGTGGAACAACTTGAATAAATCGACCAATGCTGCCACCTCAATTTTGAGCGATGGATTGTTCAAAAACGTGAACGGCGATCCTATTGCGATGGCTTTGGTTGCTCAGACGCGTGCTGTGACGCTGATGACCGCTGAAGTAGAGACGAATGATCGTCAGCTGATCCAAAGATCGCAAGTGATGGCCTTTGCTTGGGGTGTGTTCCTTCTGATCACCCTAATAGTGAGTCCCACTACTTTTCAAGCGGTAGCAGATCATGCTGAATCCACATCGCCAAGTAATAATCAACTCCTGGAGTGTTTTTCAGATCTACGCTTCGGCAACTTGGTCATTGATTTCTTTGATTAAGAGTGCTGATACTGAGCCAGTCCGTCGGAAACGCAAGATGCAAGTAGGTCTACTAAGTCGACGCAAAAACTCCTACACCGAAGAGGGTGGGGCCATATCTGTTGATAACGAAGAGGCGAGATTGCTTCATCGGGGGTTGCGTAAGTCTCTTCATGACCTTACCAAGGTCTCTAACATATGTCATTATCTAAAGTTGATGATTTATGACACACCTGTCAACATGTTCTAGGATACCTGACTCTGCATAGCTTAACGATGATTACTGCCATTTTATATTCGAGTGTCGTCTGTTTCATCATGGGCGCTCACGCTGAGGCTATCATGGTCACGTGAGTTCATTATTCATTGTCCCTTATCTAGAATGATAGTCAATCATCTCGAAACCTTCTTGTGGTCTGACTGCGTCCATGGATTTATGATCGAAGGGCGCACTGGCGGGGATTAGGTTCGTGGCTATCTCTAGCGAGCGGTATTTTTATTGCCATGGCAATGGCGTTTCAATTTGTAAGCTGCGTTCTGTATCTCTACGCGCCTTGTACTACAAGTCTTCTTTTTGGGGAACCATTCTCATGGTGAGTTAAGCTTACTCATGGTGTCACTTTTGATCTTTTACCACTGATTGCGCAGTGGCGCGTATGGGTCGATCTAGACATCATCATCCCGGTTCAAGATGCAAGGAACGAACATGAATATGATACATTTCAAGGAGACATTCCTTTGCAAGAGAAGGCGGGAGATCTTGCATACCAATCGCAATAATGTCTGACGATTAAACCCTAGCTATCATCTTTAATTGTTTTATCCAACTTGATATTTGGGTTTGCTACATAGAGGTTGAGTAGTCCGCATGAATGAAGGAAGAGCCTTGACCAAACTAGATACCCTTTTTAAGTGGGACATTCTTGAACTGGCTCTTCTTTTTGTTCATTGGCATGGATAAAATGGCTTTGTGCTATATGGTATGTGATCATACCAAAGGTGTGTATGGACATAATAAATGGGATTTTCAGAATCTGCTTGTCTTTGTTTATCCGCCTTTGTTCATCTAATATTTTTCGGCTCTCTAGGTACAATCGATATACACTTTCTTTTTTTTCCAGTACCTTCTCCCAACAGTGGTATCTTGCCATAAGGTCGTTGATGTTGCTTCTTGGTTCTTATTTTTCTTTACATTCCTTTCACTGTTCTCCGCAAGGATATTGTTCTATACACACTCTCTCTTAAACATTGCTTGGAAGGTCACCAATTTCCCCAAGGATTTGCTCCGCTGCTTCCACAAGGCCACATGAAACTTTGGAGCACCTGACATCCATCCCCTCTCAATGATGGACCTCAGAATACCTGCACAGGCTTTGTAACACTACCAATTTTTTATGTATTGTGTCAAGTGCCTTCTGAGCTCAAGGCTATCAAGCACTATGACTACTTATTTGCCCTGCTCCAGTACAAACCCTTATGGGGTAGTGGGCTGACTGTTTCAATGTATCACAAGTGCTACAATGTGGTACATGTGATGGAATTTGAGTACAACGGGAGGTTTGGGATGTCACAAGGTGGTTGCTCATTGCTGATTTGAGCCCACACCCAATGGCTCGTAAGCTTCCAAGCAGAGTTGCAGTACCTTGCAAAACACACATAGGAAAGGCTCTGGCCCATGCACCTGTTGGCCCAGCCTGCCCAAGCCCGTCCCAGACATCCTATAAAGCTGCCTTGGCCTTGTAGTAGGACTCTGTTGTGGCCATGAGGTGTTGAGTAGGCTTTTTGAACTGTTCTTCAGACCAGCCAATAATTCACTTGGATAGGAGTAACAAAAAAAATACGCTACAAAATCCATGTCAGGAAAGACATACACTGACACCGCGGGAATCAAAAGGTTCAAAACCCAATTGAAGAAAGTTGCGGTGACCGGGTTTGCAACTTTCTTCAATCACGGATCTCGTTTGCAATACGTTTGCATTACGTTTGCTGACCTCCCTTGAGCAAAACCCACAAAAGGAAACGAAATGAATCACAAACTCAATTCACCTCGCCTTGCCTCAGTGCTCACCATTTCGCTTCCTCACTCACCCAACTCTCCTACAAACAAGTTCACCTCAACTTCATTGACTTGATCATATTATAGACATTGGATGAGCTGATCATATCAGGACACAAAATCCATTCCCGATCCCATCAAGATAGCACCAGTTGAGCACTGAGCCAATTGAGAGCCCCCAGTTCATTG
>NW_006768899.1:43389-47876 GCF_000204055.1 Melampsora larici-populina 98AG31
AGAAGAAAGAAAAAAAAAAGAGAAAAAAAAAAAAAAAAAAAAAAAAAAAAAAAAAAATCAAACACTACGTTGTTTGCGATACTAGCTGGTACCAGTCCATCTTGTGGAGGGATTGTCTTCAGCCTATGGTTGCTTTGTTGTCAACAGAAGCTAGATACAGAGATATTACGGAGGCTTGTCAGGAGTTGCTGTGGCTGAGGAACATGATGTCAAGGTTTGATTTTTGCAACACGAATCCTACTGTGCTTAAGAGTGTTAACATGGGAGTTATTCACTTAATGTCAACATAAATCTTTCATGCCCAAATCAAGCACATAGAGATTCATTTTCATTGGATAAGAGAAGTGGTAAAAAGAGGAGATATTGTTGTCAAGCACTGTCCGACTCACTTCACCATGCCCATTTCGAAGGGAAACACAGTCGAGCACACTCAAGGACTTTAGATAGCCTTTTGTTTCTCTTTAATTTCTCTTTATGTTTACAAATCCTTTGAAGGAAATGTGCGCTGGTGTTAGATCATTAATGTGGCCATCACCCCTTTCAACACAGCTCATCCTTGACTGCATTTTGCCACACATAGGGTCGCTTGACCGTTTTCTTGCGCCTTTGAGATCAAAAACCCTCATCTCTTTGATGTTTTCATCGAATGAGAAGGGTCCCAGAGAGTCGCCAGTAGGAGTTTAGCGCAAGAGCATTCTTCAACTGAACAAATCATCAGACACATCTACGACCAGTCAAAACTCGAAATGGGTGTGTTTCCTCAATTTCTAAAAACGAACATCATGTTCATTGCATCTTCTTTCACTATCAATCATCTAGCAGGACCAGGAAAATCTCGTTATTGGAAGAAGGGTGCCCCGCCAAAGTCAACCAAGGCCTTGAATGCCTCCATTTCCGGCACTATACCTAAATCCACTGCGTCTATCAGCATGTGCATCGCTACATTCACAAGAACGTTGCTTGGCTACGATAGTATCACCAAAGCTTATCCTTTGAGCCCCACGCCCCAAGAGCTTGCCCAGCTACCAAGTCTCGAACAACAATACATATTATCTGATCAACGTGTAATACATGCCGACTTGATTGAGACTGGAGATACAAACATGACACGTTCCATGGCTCTGTTCTCAGCAGACTTGAGGAATCATGGTATCCACCGAGTAACATTCGATTGGAACGCGCCGAACAATAGTCATTGGAACCGAACTATGGCCATCTTTGTGGCAAAACATTGGATGTATTCAAGGACGCGAGGATTATTCAAAGAAAAATCTGTCAACAAATTACACTGTACTGAATTCAACTGTATCAGCCTGGTCCTTCGCTGGGTACGAGGACGAAGCGAGGAGATCCGGAATGGCCGGCGATCTCCTGCAAAGAGGTTAAAGAAGGAGACTGGAAGAAAAAAGAAACAGGTTTGTCTTCTTCCTTCGCTTATACTTGAAAGCTTTCCTGAAAGTTTTTCTTTTACATTCCTTAGCTCTTTGAATATCGACATCAGTCCCTTTCGCGTTTACTTGGATCCGAAGAAAGTGCTTCTGAGCTGATGCCCGATTCAGATTGCTGCTCGGAAACCGAATGGCAGCCAGAAGAAACTCAATACAAATCAATTGGTTTGATCTGGCGAAGTAGTCAGTACAGCCAGATCCTCCATCAAATAGACAAACTGTCTTTCAGATACAAGGCATCGATTGCGAGTCCACTCTTGGCAAGTCGGCGATTTGATCAATGCAGAACCAAAGCGACCGAGATCAATTGGCTAGCGCCAGTCTGTTGCGGACTTCCAGAGAACTGCTATGAGCAAGTCTTTCTCGCAAAGCTCACTGATGAAGCTAGGACTGCTTTGAACGTAAAACCACCTTCAGATGCTTTGAACACGCTGCCCCCAATGATTGTATCATCCCTTCTGTAAAAACTCATTATGTTCTTATCTTCAAAAGGACGGATATTGTCATCCTTTTGTGTCTATATCATGTTACTGTTTGGTAAATAAAGGCTCTGAATGTCATTCTTGACCTCATTGATCTTCTGTGGATAAAAAACCGAGTGTGCTGGTTTCATTTTGTCTCCACTCATCCACTGACAAAAACATAATTGAGACATGAGTTACAATCGGGTCAAAACAAAATACTGAGAGAAACAGGGAATGCAAGGGAGGAAAGCGTGTTTGAGAGCTTGGCTGAAAGGTGAATATCAATGAAAAGTGCTGATTCTTCAGAGCACATCGTCAGATATGTAAAACCTAATCAAGTAGAGCAGAATCAAGATGTCAAATATCCGGCTCGCGAGGGCCTTCCTGGTTTTTTGAACATATGTCTTCATAAGTTGATGACATCTCAAAAATCCCCTATAGTCACAAAGATATGGCAGTCTCAGTATCGAAGGTTGAGTTCAGCATAAACAAAGAACAGATCTTACTAGAGTTTGTAAGCTTATTACATACACAGTAGGTAGTGATATACCTAATGTTCCAGGTGGATTTTCCACAACAGCGCTGTGGCCAAAAAGATCCTCGAGTGTTATTGCAAGGAGTGGTTGAGGTTGGTGGTACATGACCCTGGCCTTTAGGTATGGATGTGAGTAGTACGGACTTTTCATCTCGTCTAATGGTGTGAGTCGTGAGAAAGGTCGGATCACAAATATAGGGTCTGTTTGTGATTTTACACGCAAGATGTGAATAATTTCGCCAAAAGTGGTGGTGCCGTTCTGGTTAAATTCAATTCGACTATTTCCAATATGTCTTGAAGGTGTACTAAATGATTTACCCGCGTGTTTCCAAAGCGACATACTCTCCAATTCAAACTCATTGAAGATACCCATTTGAGTTGTAAGTGGGCGGATGGCTTCAGACAATTCGGGTGTTATCAAAAGTGTTTGCCACTTGGGACCGATAGTCCTAAAAATGGTGTGAGCTCCAATTTTTTCAGCATATCTAGGCGGGAGATTGTCGCAAATATGGGTGAAAAGAGTTTTTGAAGTATGTCGTTTGATCATTGTTGAACCAACAATATCTGATACATCCAACAAAAATCATGAGTACATGATATGCAAATGTCAGAATCTTATCAAGGAATCGAAGAAACATACTTACTCTGATGTTTATTTTTGGGGGTCTGGACTAGTGTGCCAATTGTGCGCTCTCCAAACCATGAAGCTGTATAAGAAGGAGGGCCATATCGTCGAACTTGTTCAGGTAAGTGTTGCGCGTAATGGAGATTGGGCTTAGATTGGATGGCTGGCCATTCAGCTCGAAGGTGTGTTCGGTAATCCAAAAGAAATTTTGAATAGGCTTCAAGGTCTTGATCATGCAGAGCGCGTGAGAAACCAATATTGATGATCTGAGTTGCAAGTAAAATAGCCTTGTGCAGTTTTGCCGACGTGCTATTTGGTTCAGAATTGTGGAAATGTGGAATCAGTGAGAAAACCATATAGATACTGTATAATGTTAGCCACTCTGCCGCTTTTGGTGTCCCACAACGAGCCATGCCAATCTGGTGAGGCACACGGGTGAGCCAAGAGGGGACACAGGTAGTTTTTATACATTTATGTACAATTTCAAGTTCATGAGGAGTCAATGAGGGCCCAAAGGGAGGCTCTGTAACGGTTTCGTCAGAACCTTCGGAGTTTGGAGGGTTTGTAGATGGTTCGTACGGTTCATGGGAGCCAATTGTGGAAGTCTTTGATTTGGCTGAGCAAGGGTAATGTGAGCGATCGGAAGATGTTTGGTGAACTGAAGAGGATTTATCTGAGCGATTGGCTGGTTCAGAGTTCAGGGAACTTTCTGATTGAGGAGCAATTGCTCCAACTGGATTGTGAGGGATTGGATCGTCAGAGTATTCACCTCTCATATCACGGTTTTCACATTCAGTTTGCAATGTCTTCCCGGCGGTTCCAATTTGTAGATATGTGACAGAAAGGTCTCTCAGTAGGCCTAGCACTAAGCAGTGCATAATGTCGATTGTAGGAAAATGAATGGGATGCCAATAAGGTAATTCAGAAAAAATTGTATACCACACTCCATCTTCTTTGAGCGCTTCTTTGCGTTTCTTTGCGTTTGGAGCAATAAGCCACTTCTGAAGCTCGCTCTTGTGTGATCGTGAATTGCGAAGTTTGAAGTGTCTGTGATCTACAACATTAATATCCTCCAAGGTAATGTAGCAGATCGAGCAAAAATTTGTGGAACTGTGAGAAGAAAACCCCGAGACTTTTTTCATTGCAGGAACATCGGCTATCAGAGGCCATACCACAACCCTTATTGGACGCCCATGAGGATGAAGTGAAGTCTGAGTAAAATGAACACCATTTGAAAGGGTTTTGAGTTCGTCAATAAGAGGAGCTATGCAGGGCTGAAGCTGATATGAATCGGGTTCGCGGGGTCCAGGGGTGAGGCCAAAGATGAACATGTTTTGAGTGCGGTAGCGGATGTCGGGTGGAAGATTAAAGCAGATCATTGAAAGTATACCCGCAGAGATACTCGAGCAGAGTCT
>NW_006768899.1:53210-66311 GCF_000204055.1 Melampsora larici-populina 98AG31
TTGATAACATGTAATAAAGATTGAGTGGTTGAGATCTGTTGGACAAAGGTTTGGGGTATCTTGAAAGCGGCGGTTGAGAATGATAAGATTGGGACTGAGATCAAGCTTGTTCCACTTCGATTGGGTGCAGGTTTCTTCAACCGACTATGAGTGAGATCCAAGTCCGATTCAAAAGAGTCTCGACCTCGTTTTTGGCTAGTGCTCTGGGTATTGCTAACTGTCACACGGTCAGTAGAGGTTGGGTGCTGGGCGGAATTCTCAGGCAAGATATGTGTCAAAAAGTCCACGGGATTTTGAGAAGAACCTGAAGCTGCCTTGGTGTTGGAGGTCGAAGAGGGTGAAATCAAAGTGTTGTCAAAGTTCAAAGCAGGCTGTGGTTGCGGGATAGCCTTCTTTATCTTAGCTTGATGGCGAGCATAGTTTGTCCGATGGAACAGGCGCCCAGAGTATGTCGCACCATCCCTCTCGAATAGCTCGTCAGCACACCCGAGCTCAATGCAAGAGCATTGGATGTGGTTTGACCCAAACCGCATTGATTGACTAAGAATCCCAACAAACCAAGATGAGCACGCTTATTACTGACTTAAATAAGATCACAATGTAAACCTCACCTTGAAAATCACGAGTTCCTGATTTTTTCAAAACAATCAGCCGAAGTGCAAATTGATCAAATACAAATCGTGGAAAGTGAGTTGATCATGGACACGTGCAAGTTGAGAAAAAGTTAGCAGGCAGTTGGAGATCACCGGAAGGTCAGATATGAAGAAAAGTAAAAAAGAATCTTTGAATCATACCTGTGTTTCCTGCTTTTTTGTACAACACCATCCAAATCCGAACAGGAGAGATGACTTAAAACTTTCAAGACTGTTATCCGAGATCAAAATACAATTTGCTGCCAAAACTAGATTGTAAATTGGGTGTATGTAGTATGCATCGAGTGAAGAAACCAGTCAGAAAATACAAAAACCGATTAACCAAATGAAAGCTGGATCACTGTCCAGTACTCATCAACAATGAGAAAAATAGACATTACATACCACACAGCTTGAAAAGAATCAAGAGAATGGGGTGACGGCTCACAGTAGAATAATGGATCACTTCAAGAGCACTAAAGATGGTATCTAAATTAAGTAAACCTCCAAAGAGTGGTCGACTCTGATACTTCAAACAAAACCAGTAGAAAACTTGGACGCTGAGAATCAAGGTAGGACAAAAAAGGGATAGTGAAGTTTCCCTTGGGATCTTTTCGCGAGATACCTCTTTTCAATTTATTTTTGTTTTAGGTAGTTGACTGCAATGTGGAGACAAACCACTATTGAGTTGGAAAGGGTTTCGAACTGTAAATCTGAGGCTATCTGAGGCCAAAGTGATCGGATATCACAAGATATGACTCATGAGACCCACTCTGCATCTGAACTGACCAAAGAGTTTAACTGACGGAAGGGTTCAAAATCAAAGCCCTCCGTCACAAGAGCATACAAACAATGACACATCTGGTCGTCACACGGGATTATGAATTAGGGATTGGTCCCTATACGTAGAGGAAGGCAACAGACGGTGTTGTTTGACACATTACTTGTGTTAGGCTTCCCAAACCTGGTAATAAAGAATCGAAGTTGTTCTCATTTGGCCGAGGACATCAACAGGTTTTGATTATTCTCGCAGTAGGATAGGAATTATGAACCAAACCATTTATACTGAATTCATTCAGAGAAACACCCAACAGTAAGATATATACATGTAAAAAAAATTATACAAGGAAGATTTATGAACAAGCGCAGTATAAGCCCTCAACAAACATATGTATTATCGGGAAGTCAAACACATAAGACTCAAGGATGAGCTCCATCAGCAAAAGATGATATGTAAGTAAAAACCTAGCTAAAGAGAACAGATGAATGAATGTGAGTAGATAAATGAGTGAATCATTGACCAGTAGAAAAAAACATCAGAATAAGAAAAAGTTATCAAAAAATATGTACAAGAAAATTAAAGGTTCCTAGCAAAACACAGTGAATGTTTCATTGAGATGTTGAAGGAGCAGAAAGCTCAAGGGTCAACTTCTCAATTGATCTGAGGATGTTAACCTTATCCGTAGTTGATAACTTTAAGTTCCTGACCGCAACTCCTGACATTGAAGATATCCAAGTTGGTGAGACAAGTGAGCGTTGAAACAACTTTGGCGGAAAGACATCAACATCTGGTGTTGTGCTGTATGGACCACGCTCCACTGGATTGCGCGCTGAACGGCGAGCTGCAGCAACCGTTTCACGAGACCAGACGCACTGGTCAATTAAGCTGATGAATGTGTCAAGTTCGGCACTGCGCCAGCTGAACCGAACTTTGCTGGGAGTCGAGCTAGTCAGGTCGTCATCAGAATGAATCTCGCGTTGAGATATGATTTCCGCTTCTCCAGATTCGGCACCAAATACATCAACTGCCACAGATTTTCGAGCGTTGTAGATCTGGGATGGATTGTTATATTGATAATTAGCTTATCATCATATGAAAAGTAGGTATATGTGAACAAATTACTTACAGTGTTTTTGGTTCGTCGACGACTGACACATTTCTTTGAATAAGCTTTGTCGGCTGCAATCTTCTCTGGACCGCCAGGTGTCTTCATTAAGACTTCGCGTTTTGATTGTTTCCGATAGTCAGATTTCTTGTTTGTAAACCACCTCCGTAGGATCTCTTCGCGGTTTCCAGGCTTGTTGTCAGAAGCTATAATGTTAAATGAACGGGCTCCACGTGCATCGAAACACTTGACCCACTGGTCGAGAATAATTGTTGAGATTGATGAATTCCAAGGAGACTCGTATCCTGCTTCCCAGTCGAATGTACAGCGAGGGAAACCAGCCATGGCAAAAGCAGCCTCACATTTGAGTCCCCAGCTGTGCGGATATCGGCTGGAAGATGAGTGTTTGAGTCGAGAAGTGAATGCCACTGCTGTTGATTTGAATTTTGAGCGTGCACGTTCTGCCGCGTCCCGTTCGACAGTTCGTTTTTGTTTTCTATTGGGCTTAAAGCCAGCTGGCTTACTTGCAATATATTTGCGCATGGCCTTCTCGATTGCAGACTTAATCGACTCTTCTCGATCTTCCCGACGAGTAGTCCATGCGTTCATCTCAGTTTCAGTTGGCGGTGGTGGGAGTGTTGGATCGTCAGTGTTTTTGTCAGAAACTACTGATCGTGACTTCCTTGAGATTCCCATGAGCATTCGTACATATTCATAGATTGCTTGGGAAATCTGTGACGCTGAGTTTGGGATGTCGGGTGCATCAGCAAGGTTGGCCATCATTGCATCACGGTGGCGATCCTCAGTTTCTTCTCTACGGCGAGCAGCTTTCTTCCGTTTACGGTTTTCAGATTCCTCGAACGTGAGTTCACCATCTGTTTAACAGGTTTGGAATGCTCAGTTGTGAAATGATACACAGGATATAAATAATGAGAAAGTGGAAATTTGACTCACCCGAGTCATCATCACTACCCAGGAGGGATTCAGTATCAGAACGTCCATTGCGATCTGAAAGAGAGGATCATAAATCAGTATGCATACTTAGAAATATGAGCCAGATACACTTGAACACACTGTCATCCTCGTGCTCGGTCCGTCTCTTTTTGTTGTTCTGGCCAGATTGAGTACGTCCAGATTGAGTAGTTGTGGGTTCAGCCTCCATGTTTAAAGAATCGATTAGTTCTGTTTTAGAAAAAAAGTTAGCATGTAAAACACCGCTTGCCCCAACAGAATAATCAAAGTAAAATCAAACTTGCAGAAGACACAGGATATGAAAGTCAAGCAATGAAAACTTGGTTCGGATTTTTTTTGAGATGTGGAATGGAAATGTAAAATAAAAGACAAGAACAGTAAAAATTGGAGTTGATAGGATTGATGTGAAATATCTACAATGAGTTTTAATGAACCTCTTGGATAGGGACGCACAAGATCAAGATAAATATGGTGAAATCGAGGGTGAGATTGAGGGCGAGATTGAGAACAAAGGACTTCAGCTGGCCACCACACTTTTACAAGATAGAACTTGGAATTTGAAGTGGACTCGGATTGAAGACGGGTATGTACATATCCATCTCTTTGGTTGGAGGAGGGTCTGCCCCGTTATAGATCTCTTATGCATCATCAGACGGAACATCTGGGTCTGTGCATATCATCAGTTGATTCACAAAGAAAGGAAAACACAAACCAGCAATCAAAGGAAAGGGAAGATGGGAGAATTTCTCCATCATGAACAAAGGAACAAGACTTTCATAGCTGTGGAAAGTGTTTCAGAAGTCTTTCGGAGGACATTTGTGAGATCACCGTGTGTGCTCGACGTTGATTCCCTTCAAAATGGGCATGGTGCTTGATGGTAGCAGATCTTTTAACTGAGCAACTTCCTAAAGAACAATTATCAACACTTAGAAAGGGTTTGGGGTTGAGGTTTTACGGGTAATGCTCTTTGAGGGGGTGTGTTAAGATATGATCTTGGTAAAGTAGTCAAAGACCATTTCCCTTATGTGGTAATTGAAGAGGCTGTTAGTGGTGGTTGTAAGAGTTATGGATGTGGCATGTTTTATCGAAAACTGTTGAGTGAGTAAACATTGAGATGAACAAAGGGGTAATTTGGAATACGTGAAGCAAGGGGTATGGAGGAATCTTTTTGGGTCTTTCATTTCTTTTGTAATTTTCTTTCCCTCTCTTTCTTTTTTTTGTGTCAAAAAGAACCCGTGAGTTTTCCTCTAAAGTCATCAACATCTATTTTTCTCTCTTGCATTGCTGATATCATCACTCTCATCTTAGTAACTTTTTATTTTACAATCTTTCCAAAAGTTTTGTCTTACATGTTCTCTTCACAAATTCTTTTGAGCTAGCAGGTAGATAGATCTTTTCAAACTTCTTTATCAAGATTATGTTTCTCTAATAAATTTTATTAAATTTCTTTCATTATTGTTCTCTGACGTTGTTAGGTTAGTTCATCTTGTTCTTGACGTAGACTAGCGTTAAAGCTGTAGTCTCACTTGGAACCTGTGCCCTCAGGTGTGTGTCAAAAAGAATCATAACTGTTTATTTTACAGTCTTTCTAAAAGTTTCTTCTTACGTGTGCTCTTCACAGATTCTTTTGAGCTCACAGGTTAGTTCATCTTGTTCTGGACGTAGACTAGCGTTAAAGCTGTAGTCTCACTCAGAACCTGTGCCCTCAGGTGTCCTTTCATACTATACGCATTTGCTAGCAGAAAAGTCTACTCAAGATTCTTCAGAATCTCACGATAAATTCTAAACTTCATCTCACAAAACTCCAGATATATCCAAAAGTCTTGCCAAAGATTATGAAGTCACCTGCGCTTACAGACCCAGCAACTGTCCAGAAGACCAGGCATTGGAGGCGGCCGCAATTCTGGGCAAAGGCAAAACTCAACTTTGTTGTTGCTCAATCAGCTAGATGAGAACATTGGGTCTGAAGCAGTCCAGATTGCAGCCATGTCTATATCTAGGCTCCTTGACCCAGGTAAGTTCTGTCTATGCTTTTATTATAACTGTGACTGAATTGGATTTAATCTACAGATGTCAAACACAATCAATCTTCATCATCTTTGCAAACCAATGTACCCAAAAGAACGTCTGTGAGCATGATTGAAAATCAAAAGCTTCACAACAAGGCTTTGGTTTGTGTTTGAAAAAAACACCACGGTCAATCTCAAAGACACAAGGGTAATGAGTGAGACCAGGTCAATGCTGTCAAGTTACAAGTGGCCATAGCTTCTACCAACAAAGATGGGTGTCTTGATCCTAGTGCATGCTCAAAGATCATTGTGGTCCACATGAAAAGTCAAACAAACCTTTCTTCT
This sequence comes from Melampsora larici-populina 98AG31, assembly GCF_000204055.1. Taxonomy (NCBI): domain Eukaryota; kingdom Fungi; phylum Basidiomycota; class Pucciniomycetes; order Pucciniales; family Melampsoraceae; genus Melampsora; species Melampsora laricis-populina. Next base: position 59,055 of record NW_006768899.1, read on the forward strand.
GGTGCTAAACATAGACATTGTTGGAACATCCATGTGAAGTTAAACATGGCTGGATTACTGACCAGAACATTGCTCCTTGGATACAAAACGTTGCAAGGTCTTTTTGATGGTGGCATCATCAGCACTCAGAGCCCAATTGAGTCAGGTAATTTTGTGACAATCATCAAAAATCATGTCAATCTTATCTGTATAATCACAATACATTGATTGAACAAATGCTGATGCTTTCATTGATCTTTAGGTTCTTTATTTGGGTTGCACTCTGGTTGTTTACCAGCATGGAAGTGGGAAACACTGCTACCTCTTGAAAGGAGTTATCACACATTCCTGTCCACATTTTATTTTATGAGCCAGCTTTTCCGGTTGCCCTGTCAACTTGTCCACACAGCAGAGATGGTTGGACCTTTGCACTTGTGGATGCAACAGACATGGCTCATATTTTTCCACCTTTGACTGGCTCCAAATTTATATCCCTGGATGGGGGTTGCTACTCAATCCCAACAGCTATCAGAGAGATGTCAGGAGGCTCTGATATCAAACACTCAATTGGTCAGTATGAGGACGAAGTCTCAAATTAAAGTCTCAAAGGACCAATCATGTCAACTCTCATTGAAGGTAACTGATCATGTATCTTTACAACTTATCTATGATTAAGCAATTCTTTTGTCTTAACTATCCATTCATGAGAAACTCTTCTCTTTCTACTATGCTTTATTCCAAATACTATGCTATCTCCAAACTACTATGCAATTAGAACCAAACTCCTATGCAAATAATTATAGAACCCGGTGCCAACTTTTTTTTTTGAGGTCCCTAATGAAAATGGTCAGGTTTTGACCAAAAATCTTCCACTTTCCCGGTTTGGTCTGAAAAATGGTAAGGTTTTTCATTACATAGGAACTTCAACCAGAGCTTTCCAGGGTCCTCAAAAATGTCCAAAAACTATAGTTCATAAAAATACAATGTCTTGAATGCGGGTTTTCTTCCCCAAAATCAGCATCAGGTTCACTTTCTTCCCAAAGATGCTTTTATGCTGATTTCAAAATGACGCATCGCACTTTGTAAGCATCCGATTTGATGCATTATGATGCTTATAGCAAGCAGTGACTGATGTGTGGAAGCCTATGTACTCCCTGGACCGAGAACTGACGTTCCCCTCGTCAGGTAATGACATCATCATCATCTGTGTGTCCCATTGATCATGTATTCACTTAAGTACAATCCGATAACAGGACCAACTTTGAGTGAATTGAGTTTGTCAGGTGCATAGCCCGGATCGTGTGACTATTCCACGGCGGCGAATGTTGTGCAATCAGGTGCAATCACCTCTCGTCAGCTCTCGCGAGCTCCGACCTTGTCTGACCTCGGCAGGATGTAGAATTATTGAGTGAGATTGAGTGAGTTTATACTGTTGATTTTGCAAATTCCGCGCCAAATCCTGCCAAATCGCTCGAACTTTGCGGGAAAAGTTGGACAAGCATGCCGAAATCAAGTACAACATAAAATGTGATGTAGGATCTCTAGAACCACTTGGTCTTCTCAACTTTCTCGTCTTGCACTTACTCCCTCCAATCAACCCCCACACAATGTCTCGATATCTGCCTCCTAATGCTACACTCAAAAGTGATTTCTTTCTTATGAACTAGCCTCAATCACTGAAGAACAGTAAAGCTAATTTGTTTTTGTCATTTTTCTCAACAAAGGCACCTTGGAATCAGTTCCTTCAAACGTCAATCCATTTGAATTTGGGCAGGAAGTCATCAACAGTCTTCGATTCCCCAAGGTCCCAACTGCGACTGTTGCTGTACTCATCGTCTTTGCAATCATCCACTTCCTCTCCGCTATAGTTTGTGTCGTCATACTGCTTCGCTTCATTTTCCCAAAATCAGCTACCCAAAAAGCCAAATATGACTGGTTGTTCAGAAGGATTTATGTCGAAGATGGAGACGGATATCCGGGTACGCGAACGTCTTGTATACCTTTAAGAACCGGGACTTTGAATCAAGAGTGAAGCTGATTCTTGGTAACATCCTGAAACATGGATAACTTCATCATGATTGTGTCAGTGGAGAGCACAGCGCTCATATTGCCCAACAGTGGACCGCTGATGGCATGCTTCCAGCTCCTGGCCAGTATTGTTGCAACAGCGGAAATCTGGCTCACTTTGGCCTCCTTCAAATCTTACAATGTAGCCTCCAAGAACGGTTTGTTACTCTGGTCAGTCTGAATCTCAAAGGGTTTTCCTTGGGCTCGAAGTCATGTGATCCCTTGGAATTTGGTGGCTTGGTTCACACCACTGAATCCGAAATTTTCTTCTTCTTAGGCTCTATATATCTTGGCTACTAGCTTTCTATGGGTTTTGGGTGACGGCTTGGGCCTCAGTCTACACTCGGTAAGCTTTCCGCAAAAGGGCTGGAACCTACTCGCATAGCGGATGCCAAAGGCAAGAGATATCTGAATTTCAGCCCTTGACCTCCCTCTCCACAGGCTGTATACGCAGACAGCGTACGCAGAAATACTCAAATCTTCACCTTCTTTCATCTTCAAGCCTATGTTCCTCAATTGTTTCTTTCTGGGTGTACCGGCGTTGGTCACTCTTGTTGAAGTCGGACTTCTCGCTTGGCACATCACTTCTTTCTGTCGTGAGCGCGACATTTGGCACGATCTAGTTGATGCAATGAAGGAAGCAGCAAAATCATGGACCACCTTGAATAATACGACCAATGCCGCCACCGCGATGTTAAAAGACGGATTGTTCAACAACGTGACTGGTGATGGTAATGTGACCGCTCTAGTCGCTCAGACGCGTGATGTGACGCGGAGGGCCGCTAGTTTAGTGCGAACCGATGGTGGGCTGATTCAAAGCTCACAAGTGATGGCCTTTGCTTGGGGCGTGATCCTTCTGATCACACTGTTAGTAAGTCAAACTATTGCTACAAGCAGCAGCAAACCATGTTGAATTTGCATAGCTAAGTAGTAATTACTTCCTGGGGTACTGGTCAGATTTACGCTACGGCAACTTGGTCGTTGATTTCTTTGATCAAGGGTGCTGATAGTGAGCCGGTTCGCCGGAAACGAAAAGTGCAAGTAGCTTTACTTGTTCGACGCAAAAATACCTACACCGAAGAAGGTGGAGCAATATCTCTTGACAAGGAAGATGCGAGATTGCTCCATCGAGGGTTGTGTAAGCCACTTCATCACTCCATGATGGTCTACAAAGTTATATCATATTCAAACGCTGATTGGTTTGTGACTTATGTCACACCTGCTAACATGGGTTTTAGGGTACCTAACTTTGCACAGCTTGACAATGATCAGTGCCATCTTTTATTCGACTGTTGTCTGTTTTCTCATGGGCGCCCGTGCTAAGGATATCGTGCTCACGTGGGTGTCTTTTTCCTTTTCTTGTCTAGAGCCATAGACAGTCACAACAAAACACTCTGTTCATTCTCGACGTGCGCTTGTAATCTGACCTTGGTGGTATATTCATATTCGAAGGGCGCACTGGCGTGGAGTCGGTTCATGGCTATCGCTAGCCAATGGAATCTTCATCGCCACTGCAATGTCGTTTCAATTTGTAAGCTGATTTCTGTACCTCTACGCGTCCTATATATCAAGTCCTCTTCGTGGGGAAACATTCTCATTGTGTGATCGGTATCTTATTCTTGTACCGCAGTGGCGCGTATGGGTCGATCTAGACATCATCATCCCGGTTCAAGACCCGCGGAAGCAACATGAATGTGGCTCATGCCAAGATATTCCTATGCAAGAGGCTAAAGGTCGCATATGGCGATCATCCTGCACGTGTGATGCTTAACTCCCTAGCTATCATCTTTGAACATCTTGTCTATCTTGATGGGTAAGTTTACTGCATTGAAGCTGGATATCTTCATCGTTGGATAAGAGCCTTGGATAAATCTGACGCAGTCGCAATTGGAAAACCTCTTGGCCTTGTACCTCTTCTTTTCTTAGTCTGTATAGTCAAAATAACTTTGTGGAACACTACTCCAAGGAGTTATGCCAAAGTTATACGGTTCATAATAAATCAAAGTCGCATACATTTATGTTTGTCCATACGTTGTTTTTCAGCTTATCAAGGCGCACAGACAATCCGGATCATGTTTCTATTTTATTATCATCTCTGAATAGTTCAGTCCTCTATTCATCAACTGACCATCAGCGCTTCTTGCTTCTGATCTTTTTATACATCATTTTCACTGGTATTCACGTTGATCTCGTTCTATTACATAGCATCTTCCTCCTCTCTTGAAATTTTCTCGAAATCTTACTGATTTTCCCAAGTATTAACTCCTTTGCTTCCCCATAAATAAAGTCAGCCCATAAAACTCATTCATGATTATTATGTAAACACGGGTTGTCCCAACTGACCAATCACTGGGCCTCAGCCCAATTCTACACGTTGATCAACTGTGAAGCATTCAGCCTCAGTCAGCCACATTTTCAGACCCTCCCTGCAAGCTAGAATTGGTCCAACATTAAGTTTCCAAAGAGAATTAACAACATGAATATATTAATCATGCTACAAGAATCAAGTAGGGAGCCCACTTGTGTTCAAAGCGGACTTCTTATCCCATCATATCCTAGAAAGAGTTTCTGTATTTAGATATAATTTTAGATATAATAGCGGTGTACAAACCTACGACCCAACTTGAAAACCCATGAGAAAAACCCATGAAAACCCAACTTGTTTTTGGGTTTTTTTGACGGGTTTTTTCTCATGGGTTGAAATTGGCTAGATTTGACCACCCATCAAAGAAAGAAAATTAGCTGAGTCCAACATCCCCCTTCCTTGCCGACACAACACCTCCAAACTGTCCAGAAACCTTCCACCAAACAGTCTTACATCCCCATCAACTCCTGGAACTCGTGCTACAAAATCTCAAGAACGAATTAGCTTCAACTCCTCCTAAGAGATGTCCAAAATGATGACGACTAATCGAGCTACCGAATTGGCCACAAAAGAAAACATCACAATCTCCAAGATGAAAGCCAAGCTGCAAAAACCTTTTTATGTAAAAGATATAACACAATTAGATTTGATTTGATTAACAAGTTCATCATTATTATAAATTCGATCTCGGCCAACTTCTTCTTCATATCGTTTAACTTTTCAATTTATCATTTTCCTCGTGAAGAAGTGATACTAGGAATAGGTGATAATGTTTTATCATCCACAGCTCCATTATTGGATTATCAAATAGTTTCATTTTTTTACCTTAATCGATCAACCAAAAATTGCAGTTAGTTCTAGAGAGTGACTTGTTTCAATCTTTTTTATTTTAATCGATTATCTTTGAATACCTTTTATTAAACTCTGCTATATAAGATCGGTTTCTTTAGTTTGTTTCAACTCTTGCAATATGAAGAAATCAAAAGAGATTGTTTTATTTCAAAGAGAAACATGTCTAAATCGACTTTTGAGAATGAGTAGACTTCTACAAGTCAGAGATCGTTTTGATTCAAATCACTGCCAGCATTAAATAGGTTCCCTGGTCGGAACATGACCTAGGCTGGGAATATCATTGAGAGAAGAATGGAGAATCAAATCATCTTGCACTGCACATCTGAGCCATAAAGCATACACTACATATGTGCAAACATCTGAGTAAATCCTTAGCTATCAGCTACATACAGGTCCGCTCAGCTATCTGCTCATCTAGATAAGAAAATCATGTGTAATACATGCTGTAACTTTGTTCAGATTGAGACGCACATTTCAAAATATTGACTACATATATCACAATGGCTACTCAGGAAATATTCATGGAACTGTGTAACAGTAGCAGAATGGGAATCTGATCACTAGGACCCGTATTCCCATCTGGGAACCTCTTTAATGCTGGCAGTGAATAATCTTGTCTAAATTGCTGTTGTTGGCATCAGCATTGGCATTGTACTTCATGAGGGACACCCTCATCAAACAAGCAAGTAGATTTTGAAGACAAGTCATGGATGTGGTCGATGCAAGACAAGCGATGTGAAGTAAAATCAAGGCATCAAGTGATGACAGGAACTGTGACTGTACTGTTTTAGGTTGTGATGGGGGCTGGGGTGTTCAAACCTTTTGAGGGCAACCCATCGAAAAAACCCGTCAAAAAAACCCAAAAACAAGTTGGGTTTTCATGGGTTTTTCTCATGGGTTTTCAAGTTGGGTCGTAGGTTTGTACACCGCTAATCTTTCATCTTTTTAAAAGAATCCACCAATATACGCAACTTGTGACAAGTCCAAGCAAAATCAGACTCAAGATTTATAATTGGGCCTTGTAAACCTGGCTTGGTCAGGTTCACCATTAGCAGAGGACTTCATCTGAACCAGATTGAAATCGTGCTGGACATGATACCAAGACATAGATGATTTATGATGATGCACTTGGGTCTGTACTTGTGTCTTTGCAAGGCTACTTGTTGATAGTTAGCATCATAATCCACAATGTCGTTAATTGACTAGATGAGATTACTCACAGGGATCTTATACGTCACGTATACAAATCCGCATGTATTCAATACCTGATCATGATATTTTGAGCTTTATTGTCACATCTTCAAGTTTTATAAACGGGCATGAAGCCCCATATCTGGACGCTATAAAAATCCGATTTGAATGTGTGTTCCGTGTGATCCTCCTACTTTTTGATATAATCATGGTCTCATGAATTGTAATCATTAAGTAGGTGTCAAATCACGTACATACACAGGTACTCGAGTCCTTGGCATGGAGTACTACTATTTTCTGTTCATATAAACAACATACATACATACTTCATTGCCATGAAGATTGTTCAAGGTCTGATTGTTGTGTTTGAGTGACCTGACACAAGGAGTTGCCCATTGCTTCTCATCCGAGGGCTACGGCGAGGCTTGCATGTATCAGGGCAATTGCCCACATAGAGACGTCTTCATTTTGTGATTCTGTGTGACAATTGAGAAAAAATCATTTTATCAGACTAGATCGATGGTGTCCAAGTAGGAAGCTAATTGACATGATGAAGAGTTATCATCCAGGTTGTTTTTGAATCGATGATGAGCGGGAAATCGCGAGAGGAGGGACATTGTAGTTGGACTAAATTGAGACCGTCGCAGACACAACGTGACTAAAATGGAAAATCATTGAGACAGGCTTTTGACCGTAACCCTGAGATTCCAGAGACTCTTCCTTTCCCTCTCCTTCAGACACATTCGGCTCCGTCGATCAACCAACCTCTTGCCCCAGATAAACCCACCCGGAAGGTTATCTCA
>NW_006768900.1:0-25793 GCF_000204055.1 Melampsora larici-populina 98AG31
TTTGTTTCCCTTTTCTTTCTGCTTGTCACCTGATTACGTGATCATCAGGAACTGAGCAGACAAACTAAGCCTTCCTCAGCCTTTATTCCTGAGCAACAAAGTCTGAGGAAGGGCTGATCCATCTGCTCAGCTGATCCTGAGCGGCATTCCCTGGTTCAATAAGCTCCAAGGAATGCCACTAATGTATAGCTTAGGGGCTGAGCTGAACTGGGTATTCCCTTAGCTAAGTCTCTGAAGCATCCCCCAGACGGATCACAGAGCGCCAAGCTTTCCTCAAGCTTCATGGCTCTGGAATGAAGCCTGAGGCCCGTCTCCTTGTTCAACTGAGCTGCTCAGCTATTCCTCAGGGGCATTCCTGAGATCAGAAGGCCCCGGAGGAACTCACTGCTCATTGGCTGAGGGGCTGCTCATTCTGCTCAGCTGCTCAGCTAGTCCTCAGGGGCATTCCTAGCCGGATCAGAAGGATCCAAAGGATGTCACTGAGTATTGGCTGAGGGGCTGCTCAGTTGATCTCAGCCCCTCAGTGTGAAACAATTTATTCGGGGATATCACTGAGGATTAGCTGAGCAACTGAGATAAACTGAGCAGATGGGATGGCACTTTTATCAGGCTTCATTCCTTAGCAAGGAAGTCTGAGGGAAGTCTGGCCCATCAGTGATCCAGTCAGGGGATGCTACTGAGTATTTGCTGAGCAGCTCAAATGGGACGCCCCTGTGCAGGCTTCTTCACTGAAAAATGAAGCCTCAGGAAGGTATAGTTCATGTGCTCATCTTCATTTTGAACAAATTGCGGAGTATTCAGTGACCCATGAGCTGATCCTGAGTACTCATCGGAAATCAGTTATTGCTCATCCAAGATGGAAATGAGCCTTCTCAACAAATGTCAAGTAAAATATGAGCACCACAGGCTGATCACCGGAACACAACCAAGATTTTGAATTGCATCAATCTGAAAGAAAACCAATCTTTTTTGGAGAATTCCAAAAAGTCTACAACGCTCACATGTATGTGAGTATCTATTTTGGCCCCTGTGAGTGGGACCTCGCAGACATAGTATGGAGAAGTTAGGCAGGCTAATGCATAGGTGGTTTGATTGTCATTCTCATTGGGGAGATAGCACACGGTCAGTTTGAATTTGTCTGGGATAAACATAAATTGAGCACAGAAGTTTTTGCATAAACAATAGTAAGAAGGGGATGAGAATTTGAGAGCGGGTTGTTCTTGTCTTGAATGGGTGTGATGTTCTCTAAACGATCAACAGTGAACTAATCATCCAATCCATCCTTCCATTCCAAAAATGTCACCCTTTTCAATCATACAGTGTTCTTCAGCAAGGAAAGCTGCTGCAAGTTGCGCAAAATCAGATTTGATCAAACCTCCTAGCACAGACATCGCTCAACAACAATCATCTGGGACCAATAGTCATCAATCAGGACCCACTCATTCAAGATCACCTTGTCAAATACCAAGAGCTTACCACATTATTTGATCAATACTAATACAAATACTAAAAGTAGTAGATCAGGTCAAAGACCTGTTGTATGTAAATTGGATGAACATCAGAATCATCAGATTGTGCTGATTATCAAAAACAAGAATCAAATTGGAAAGTGAAATTTGGAGATCCTCATGCAACCCCTATTGGTCATCAAAGGTTTGCCCGTCAATAGCGGAACAGTCATCTTCATATATAATGTTGTAAAATCTGCTTGCTAGGGTGACTTCAGTAGGTGGTTGAACATGCTGAGCAGACAATGGCGTAACTTACGAGGCGGTATATGTTAAGATACTGACCTCTTACGAGTTAACTATCTTCATTGTTAGTCAAAGATCATTTTCCAAATTGAGGTTGTGAGGAGGTGAATTAGAAGTTGTATGAGTTGATTTGGAAGGTGTGCTGTGTTGTGTTACTTTAGTGTAAGAAGTCGACCAAAGGGGTTAGATTGAGGTTGTATTTCGGTTGAGCTACTTGAAAAATTGGGAAGATGAAATCAAGGGATGATGGAAAAATTCTTGCGGGTTATCTGCTCTCATTTTGTGTTTTGCTTTCCCCTCTTTTCTGATTCTTTTCCTGTCGAAAAGAATCAGTGAGTCATTTTCTATTAGCTTTTCTTCTGCTATCTTTTTCTCTTCTAAACTACCTTTACTAACATCACAACTCTCGACCTAGAATTAAATTGTTATTTTTGTTTTATCTAATACCTTCTACGTGTGCTCTTCACGATCCCTTTCGAGCTCGCAGGTAGTTAAAACAAACTCTTCTTACTTTCTCTTTTCTCAATATTGTATTAATCTTTTTCTGTGATTGTTTAACTTGTGTTTTTGTTAGGTCAGTGCTTGATATTGTCGTAGACTTGCTTGTTCAGCTGTAGTCTTACACAGAATCCTGTGCCCTCAGGTTTTCATTTAGTACTACACTTGAATCTTAGCGGTCTGTTCAGACATCGATTCTTTGGAATCTCAAGACAACTTCTCCATCGAGAATTTATAGTATATTCATGCCCTCGGCGACGTAGCTTGTTGGGGTGCAAGCTGCGGTTGACCGTGAAAAAAGCCAAGGTAAAGAAAAAGAGTTGAAAGAAAGTTACCTTGAGATAAAGTCCGTGAGCAATTGTTGGGCTGATTTACCTTGTTTGTTTTCAAACTGGACACGTCATTGGAAGTGGACTTGAGTTGGGGAAGGTTGTTTTGATGTTGTTGGGCGGGGGGTGTGATGATTGGTACAAGGTTGAGTCACCGGTATCATCAAACATGACCTAACCCAGTGAGTTCAACATGGTGGGAGTTGGGAGTGATTGGTTGAAGACTGGTCTTCTGGCTATCTACAATTGGTGATTAGGGGGTCTGCTGCCATTCTGGTCTATTGGTGGCCGCATGGCCGCAGATAATGGACCTCATCATGGATGGTCTAGAGGTCGCGAATTGGCGGCTGAGAGCCCCGTCTGCGGTCCAAAATGGGACCCGACGAGTCTCGGACCACGGCTGACTAATTTTGGGCACAGGACCCCCCCATGGTTTAGTAATGGTTTTCTACAGTGGCTCTAGACCTCACTCAAGCCTTGGGTCACTGGCAAGATACTTAGTTAAGTTTGCTCTAAAGTGCCACTTGAGTCAAATCCTCAATATGACAAATTTTTATCCAAACCTGCTTTCAAGCCCTGTTGAAACTTGAGCCTGTTCAACCCTGGCCCATTCTGTCAAGCCACAGGGTCAACCCTCTTTTTTATAGACTCATCAAGTTGTCATCCCTTTCAAAATAAAATCAGCATCTTCACTGGACTCTCATTCCAGCTTCTCACATCCACATTTTAAATACAGATGAGCTCTTCAGTGTCTTTCTCATAACTTGACTTTCAATTCCAACTTCAAAGCAATATATTTGAATCCCAGAAGCCTAAAAACCTCTGTAAGAGCACCCACTATGGGTGCGTTAACGAGGTGATTTAGCGTTACCGTAACGCTAAAATCCAGACAGGTCCACTACGGACCTGTTTTAGACATGCAGTCCGTACTGCTGCGTTAAATCTTGCACCCCGCGTGCTCAGATCTACGCAAGCCTACGACTTGATTTATCGTACGATAATCGGTCAACAACTGCCTTTTCCAAAACATCAAATCCCAAACTCCACAATTCAAGACTTCAAATCTCGACATTCAGACCTCGACACCTCAACTTCAAAGTTCAAACTTGAAAACTTATATAGTTTCAGAGCACGTTGAGTGCAGTCTTGATAAGTCTCGATCAATTCAGATTTGAGTGCAAGGAAGCGGAGGTGGTATGCGAGGTTTATCAAACAAGAAGTCAAGACTAGTTGATGTTATTATTGTTGTTCCTATTGCTATTTGAAGACTTCTGAGATAATTGATCTTTGGGAAAAGATTATGAGGAATGTGATGATTCATTTCAAGATCATACCACTGTGGATCTGGTTGACTCACAGTGATTTATCGTTGGTAAATCAGGTCGTAAAGCAGCTCATAGTGGTTTTTATGCGTTTACTAATTTAGTTGTTACACGCATGATTAAATTTCGCGGTCGGGACCGCAAAATTTACGATAAAACACGCCCACCATAGTGGGTGCTCTAAGTTGATTGTCATTGATCCTGACTTCTCTGTTAATTAAAAACTTGCCACACATCATCTCATAGTAGGAAATGAACTCTTAAAAAGCAGCTGAATGCAAATAGCACATATAAACAATTCAATATTGAATAGGAGGGAGGCTATTACAAAGTATAATCTCAAGATAAACCATGGTGACAAATATATGATAAGACCATTTCTCCAAATATTTTCACAAGATGGTCAATGGTATTTTGGTGTGTGGAATTTGGAGTGAGATCCAGAAACTTAAAAGATAAATTTGAAGGTGCCAAAGCAAACAGTTTCTAGATTACCATCTTGACAAAAAAGATGATCAGGACTGCCAAGTGTATAAGACAGCGGCCTGGCCGAGCGGGCTAGGGTCAAACTTGCGTTTCTCAGGGTAATATGAGCATAGTTCAAGAAGACTTTTTATTCCAATGGATTGAATTTTGTATATTTGATAGAAGTCAAATGTAATTGCAGGATATTTGAACCTGTGTGATTCTTGAGCCCGTTGCAGCGTTACAGATACCCAAAAAATGTAGGCTATGCTGGATCTCACTTTGTAAGGTACCATGCTTATACGTGTTTCTTTGTAGATAATTATGGTGTTCAAACCTGTGCAAGAAATTTGCAATTTTTGTGAGAGTTCTGTGCAAGTTCTTTTAAGAGCATCCACAGTGGTGGGCTCCAAATTGGGGCTCCAAATCGAGTGAATTCAAATTTGGTGGGGGCCCAAATCAATCCGGATGCAGTCGTTCGGACTTCAAAAGTGTGGATTCTATGTGTTTACACACACTTTGAGATTGGTGCGCGTGGGCTTACATGTGTGAGGTATGGGATTGAGCAAGTGCGGGAATTTGGAGCCCGGCTTTTTGTTGCCAAATTTGTAGCCCAAAGCTCGAACTTTGAAGCCGGCTACAAAAAAAATTGGCGATGGGGACTGCCATTGCACCAAAAAATCGGGGCTCAGTCACCAAATTTGGCGATAGCCCCGATTTGGAGCCCACCACTGTGGATGCTCTAACATCCTGCATAGAACTTGCACGGAACTTGCAGACTTAAGGCTTCTCGCTTTGAGGCCAAATGATTCAGCTTGCGCAGTTTTTTCAAGCGGGGTTGTGAAAAAATTAATTAAGCAAGATCCGTGCAAGAAATCTTGCACGGATCTTGCACGTTGGTCTTGCAAATTTCTTGCACAGGTTTGAACGCCATAAATCCAGGAACAATTTCTTCTTTATAAACTTTCGGGATACAAGAGCCGATATGGGTCAAGAAAAATCGCATTCATCCACCTCTTTTCACCTTTGAAAATTGAGCCATGGCCCCGCTCCTGTTCAGTGGATTCGGGCCCGGGTAAGGGGCCGTCGTACTTTCGGGGGGATACTCTACTTCGGGGTCAATTTTTCAAATCCCACAGGTTAACCAAACATTCAAAAACTTGAAGCTGCCAAAAAAAACTAGCGAAATCCACTTTCACCAACAACAAAAAAGAAAAGGAACATTGAAACCTCAAGACCTGATGACTAACACTTCAAATCCAAACCCATCAAGAATTGTCAAATTCAAAAGTCATCTTCATTTTACCTATCGTCTAGTACTCTCACTACTTTCACATAGACCAATAAGAATCGATCAGATTAGACCAGACGATCATGAACCAGGTTTAATTGGTAAACATCAGCAATATATTCTCATCAAGACATCTCTGGCAAGGATACTGACGAAGCATTTGTTTGGTGGTTGTGGGAATGGACTTTTGTAGAAGCCGAAGTCTCATTTTTACGTTTACTTGAGAAACTTACCAATGGTACTACCGTGGAAATCTCATACACCGGAACCTCAGTTTTTTTCGTGCCAGGAACATTGACTGGAGGACAAATCACACATCAAACCCCATTATCATCTTCAATTGGTTACTTTCTTACTCCAATCTTAGCCTTAGGTCCATTTTGTAAATTCGATCTTAATTTAACTCTTAAAGGTATCACCACAGTAAATGATGAACTTTCAGTGGATGTTCTACGTGTAAGTGGTTTACCTACCTTAGGGATGTGGCTTGGTGAAGATGCAGGAAAATTAGAATTGAAGATCAGTAAAAGAGGTCATGCTCCTGAAGGTGGAGGAGAATGTTGTTTTAGATGTCCATCTGTAAAATTCATTAAAGCTGGAATCAATTTCACGGAGACTGGGAGAATTTCAAAGATTAGAGGTATTGCGTAAGTTTTGAAAGTTTTGAAAGTATGAATGTAATATGCAAAACTGACTGAGATTTCAATTTTTTAGACACTCTGTTCGAGTATCACCTCAACTTTCAAATCGATTGGTGGCTGCCGCTCGTTCAGTATTGAATCGATATATTCCTGACATCTACATTTATACCGATGTCTATCGTGGTGCCGACAGCGGTAAATCCCCTGGATATGCATTAAGTTTACTGTCAACCTCTACAACTACCGTCCTACATTCAGCAGAAGCGATCTCGCATCCAACCTCTACACCGGAAGACGTGGCCATATTGGCTTGTAGAAGGTTACTTGAACAGATACGACGAGGAGGATGTGTGGATGAAGGATTCGAGTGGTTAGCAGTTTTGTTTCTGTTGCTGAGTAATCAGACAGATGTAGGAAGAGTGAAGATTGGGGGCCCTATGAGTGAAGGGATGGTGATGTGGTTCAGAGACCTCAAAGACGTCTTTGGAGTTCAATTCAAGATTAAACAAATTCCTCAAACATGGGTTCCACATGGAGATGAAGAGGAAGATGAAACGACAGAGAAACTTGTAGCTTCTGATGAGTATCTTGTAAGTGCAGTGGGCTTAGGATGGATCAATACTGCCAAGTCTGCAAAGTGAAGGATAATGCATATATTTTCTTGAGATCTATTTTGTTTGAATTTTGTGTACATTTATTTTCAGGAATCACTTGATACTCCTGTGAATCAATTTCTTAGTATATGATTTAGAATCCTACATTGTAGAAATAAGGTCAATAGAGATTACCAATCAAAATGATTGATAATTGTGCTGAATTTCATCAAGCTGAAGGTGTTGAAGTGATGAGACCTCGCTTGGAGATGTTTAAGATCCGACTGTTTGTCTCTCTGAATAGCTTGAATTTGTCATCTACTACTTGTGATCCTTCGAGCTGTGAGACCTTGACGCTATTGGGACTATTGATTGCACCAAGCTCAACCTTACTTTTTGGTAAAGTTTTTGTTTCTCGCTTATAATTTATTTATTTTCTAAACTATGGGGAAATTTAAATTAGCATTTTACGCTGTAAAAATTCTTTGGTCACAGAGAAATGGGTTTTTACCTCAAAAGTCTAAACTCGTCCATGGAGATATGTCACAAGTTATACCTTGGTTAGGACTGGCAATCCTACATCAGATAAAATGTATCACAGCTTCAAGAAAAGAATGATGAGATTCATTGAGGCTTTTGGAGATTCGAACAATCAATTAAAAACTAGCCCCATATTTCTACCTCATAGGTATGATCAAGGTCCAAAGAGCATCATCCAATTGAAAAACGTAGAGAAGACAGATTGATGAACCATCTTTGGATATAAATTACATAGATTTGAAAGGATGAAAAAATTTCAGTCATGGTACTACTGCACAGTATCTTTTAAAACAATTATTACATTGATCAGTTCTAGGAGTCAAATTCCTTATCATTTGTCTATCAATTAAAGCACAAGCAAGACAAGCAGGCCATTCTGGATCAAAAGTGGTACCTTGTGATTGAGTTGCAATTGCAAATCCATTATCAAAAAATTGACCAATCAGTTCACCCTACAAAAGAACATATGTATCTTAGTCAGTGAGATTTCTTTTGAAGATCTTGAGAAAGTGATGGTGAATTATATTTACGGTATAAGTGGTTTGTGAACTTTCACTATCTGTTTCTGCTACTGCACCATAATTTGGTAAATAAATTATCAAAGGAGTAGGTGGTGGATCATAACAACCAAAGAATGTAGGCCGCTTAGTATATCCGTTTTGAAAAAATGTACCATCAATTGCATTCGGTATCCTTGATTTTTTTTGCCAATTTTTTGTTGCAACCAAAAATAAAAATTTGAACTTGGATCAGATAAAATATTTTCTTGGCAATTGCAGAGTTTGGAAAGGTGATGTCCTTCTTCCGCATAAAACTGAAAAAGATATGGAGCTTACTTTGGAAATCTGTATCCACTATATTCAGGCAATTGGGTCTTCAGGTAAGTCATATATAATGAAGTCCCATTTGGGTCTATGAAAAATCACACATCAGTCTTTTCTTCTTCCTTCATATTAACTCTATAAAAAGGCTTACATCCACCCGTATGACCTTCAGTCTCAACCCTTTCTTCAGCAGACTATAGCAAAATGAAAATTCAATTTGACATGAAGGGCCTCAATGATCATTTGAAGAGATTAAAGTCAAACTTACTGAATCAATTGCAATTATAACATCTAATTGTCTTATAGGTTGAATCAATGGAAAAAGTGGAATATTTTCACTAGCTAAACCTCCATCAGCCATTAAAAGCATTTCGGCATCACTATCAAAAAATCTTGCAGGAGGTGATGCACCAAGACCTCGGAAAGTATTAGGAACCTTTCAAAAAGGATCAGTCAAGATAGCTAGGAGTACAGGTTTAATTTAAGAAGTTCTAGAAACGGATTATTAGACTCAACTTTTCCTTCGAAGGAATCATCTTTCATGAACATGCGAAAAATCTTTGAAAAGAAATTCCTTTTGTGTGGAGGTCCATCCACTGATGATAAGATGTTACTTGACATACCCATGATAAATCCTATTTTTTGATTGGATAATATTTCCTTAGTCACATAACAATCCACCAGAATTCATCAAACAGAGGTTAAAAAGACTTAAACATACCCGCATTATCATATCCTTCAACGCAAACATCTCGATCTTTAAATGAAGGTGCGGCTGTACCTAAGTATTGAATAGGTATAGACGCATTTAAACGTGGATTCCAAACAGTGAAGTCTTCTGGAGTATATTCATCTAAAAACCAAGCATAACAAGGGATCAAATCATCTATTCAATTGGACTTCAAAGGGATTTTGAAAACTAGGAACGGTATTTTGATCTTTGAACTTACAAATTGGGCATTGAATTGAAATTGATTGATGAGGACTTGGTCTACTTAGTGATAAAACTATCACAAATGGAAATTCACGATTTTTATAACCACTTGTATCACGAATTGATGACCATAAAACACCTTTTCCTTTATCATGATCATTTCTGACCAAAAAGGAACACATATCATCAATTAAAAGACTTTGATAGGATGAATGATTTTGGCTTTTTCCAAACTTACATAAAATGCCTAGCAACAATCCTACCCCAAGCGCTGTATCATTTTTAAGAAGAAAAAGAAGTCAGATTTTGATTCTTTTTGACCTGGTTTGGTTTTACTTCAAAGAGTTTGACAAAGAAAAAAGCTCACTCTACAAGTGTGATAGGAAAACCTGATTCCTTTTTCTCTTTAATCACATGATATATATTAGGATAGTCTTTTGCAATATTCCAATCCCATAAATCATTTTCTTCAGTCAATCTCCAAAGTGTTTGATTTAAAATTGGTAATCTTTGGAAATTTGATGTAGCCTGTTTTTGATTAAGTAAAAAGTTCTTAAAGTCTTGAGTCATAATCAATTCTAAAGATCTCATGTTTTTGTGGAAAACTCACCCATGATCCTAATAACCAAGCTCCTCTTTGAATTGGTAGGCAAAAGTCGGGAAAAAGTATTTAGAAAACTCTTTACTATGTATGTCTGGAAGATAACTTACCCAGATAATCCAGAAGCGTATGTAGCCAATTGAACTAAACCACCAACCTTAGCATCTACAGCTTTTTGATTTCTACCATCAAATCCTTCGAGAATTGATGCACCTAAACATAATGCTCTAACCCCACCACCACTAATTGCAAAACCAAAAGAAGGTAACGTATTCATTCCAATCCCTCCTTGATGTTCAGCTTTAGCTAAAAATTGGTTTACATCAAAATTATTAAGTTTGACTCGATTTAAATAATCTTTCCATAATGGGATTGATTTGGATGATTTTTCTTTTACATAATTTGTTTCTGCTTCACTTAGACGAGACTATAAAGTCAAAAAGAATATCAAATCAAAATGTTAACTTTTGAATCTTATCATATTTTCATTAATCTTGTCTATGAGTAATAGATAAATAAATTGTAAAACTTCCACAAGATTTCCTTTGTGTCTTTTTACTTACATCTCCTGTTTCTGAAAATCTAAGATTAGGTCCATTTGGACAAAAAGTTCTAACAGGTTCATAATCTCCACTAGGTGAACCTTCAATAGCTACGTCTCTTTTCAAGAATTTAGAAGCTTGAAATCCTTCAAACGCCAAAAGAAACATCACCAGAATTTTGAACCGACAAAGTTGATATCCGTTCATCTTTCGGTTTCTTGTTGTCATTGATTTTGATTGGTTATTTTCACTTTGAGTAAATGTTTCGAACGGTTTTACTTGAAGTTGAAATGAATCTCCAAGATGTGTTTTTAAAGCTTGCAGATTAATTTAAATAATTTTGTGTTGAGAAAAGATCACTTGTAGGTCATGAAAGATGTTTGATGATTTTACATCTGAGTTTTAAGATCTGATTCTCCCTAATCCTTCCCTGAATCCTTGGACCTGCGGAGTTGAGAACTGTTTGAGATTGAATCACAAAAGCACTATATCTGGTTGCTGAGTTCACAAATTGTTTCATCACATCCCGACAACTCCGACAATGAAACTGATGTTTGTCTTGCGTGAAGCACAGAAACTCTCGTCTCACAATGCCTTCCGCAGCCGCTTCGTAAAATATGCACGTATCTTATACCTCATTTTTTCTGAGTCAGGATACTAGTACGTAGCTATTTTTAATTGCTGTTTCAACTTCAAGTTAATCAACATTCAGACAACAAAATCGAATTTGACAATTTATGTCCTCCAAATCCATGATCAACTTTCCCCAAAATACATATATCAAATAACAATCTAGCTTTTATCCTTCTCATCGTTCCAAGAGAAAACTGGAATCAAAAGAGATGAATGGGTTTTAATTTTTAATTTTTTTTTTGTTTTGCATTTTTCGGTTTCATTTTTGTCTTTTGTATCAAAGAACAGAAAGATGTACAACAGATAAAAGTGATCAAACAGATTAGATGTAAAAGTATACAAGAAGAAAGCAATCAAAAGAAAGATTCAAAAATGATGTGAAAGTAGATCATCATGAGCATCATATCTAAGATATCGAAGAAGCAAAAAAAAACAATTGATAGATAAAATCAAGAGCAAAGAAAAAGGTCATAAGATCAAACGAGATGAATATCAATTAAGCAAATGATGATATTCAAGAAAGCAATCCAAGAGATGGATTTAAAGATGAATCAAACATTTTTTTGTGGGTGGGTAAGAATGAAGGTATCAATCTCTACGAGAACCCGAAAAAGCAACCGGTAAATTAGTCAAAGCTTGAGTTTGTAATTCTTCACTTTCTCTCGGTTTTTTACCCCATAATCCAAAACCAGAGAAAGCTGCATTAGGAGAAGGAGGTGTGACGAATGTACGAGCTAATAAACCCCAACGTGGTTTTGAAATTGGTGATTCGATATCAGTTGGTAATGGTGGTAGTTTTACACTTGATGCTTCATTTGTTCCATTGGATGAAATGAATGTTTTGAGTGCATCTAAAGCTGCTTGTGATGCTAATCTAGAGTCCTCACTGAAGAAAAAAACAAATTCAAAAAGGTAGAGTAAGTATTTGGATTAGTTGATATAGATGATCATGTATATAGGCTTACCTTTCATTGAGTTCAATTCTTAGTTGTGTGCATTGTAATCGGAGTAACTCTAGTTCTTCTTTATCACTTGTTCCACTCGAGGAAGGTTCTTCAGATAAAACAGGTGAGGTTGTACTAGATCTCGCTGGACTTCTTGGTGGTCTGATAGGTTTACCAGTACTAGAGAAAAGAAAACCAGGTCTCAAGAAATGATTCTCTTGATTTGAAATTGAATTACTACCGTCACTTAATGAAAGTCTTTTGTGAATAAGACCATTAGTCAAATCTTTACCAAGAAGAAGTGAACCTGAACGTTTGGGTCCACCAAGATGATGATGATGTTGAGAAGAATTTGAAGAAACTAAATTAAGTGTAGCTTGATAATTTTGTAAGCTACGACGTCTATCTTTCGATTGTTGTTCAAGTTGAAGTCTACCTAATGCAATCTTACTTTCTTCTAAAGCCTTTCTTAACTCTCTAATTTGATCCTCAGATTGAAGTTTAACTTTAGATAATTGATGATTCTCGACAGTAGTACCATTCATAGTAGATAACAAAGAAGCCATTTCGTCTTTCACATCAGCTAATTCCGAACATAATGAAGCATGCGCTGAACGTAAACAACCTAAATCGAATAATAATTTATCATTGGATTCTAATTGATTGGCAAGTTGATCGGCTAAAGTTGAAATCACTTCATTTCTTGCTTCTAATTCTTCTGCATCACGTCCTGGTTCAAGTCGATTGAAATGCATTTCTAATTGAGCTGCTAATTCGTCTGTTGGTAATGCTAAAAGATGATTGATCATATCATGTAGTTTATCTCCACGTGGTGGTATAGCAGAAGGAGCTAATCCACATATTTTCTATGAAATAAAATTGATGAATGGATTAGTATCATAGATATGAAAGAAAGCAAAAAAGACGAAAAAAAGAGTATTAGAAGATTACTAACGTTTTGTTGAGATTGATGACGATTGAAAGAAAAATCACGATCTGTAGGTAAAGTAGGTGAAGTTTCCTCTATCGAAGGAAAGTTCCAAACGTTTGATTTTCCTGTCCAGTTATTTGGTTCACTACTTTGAGTTCTTTCACGAGCTTTAACTGAATTCAATTTTGATGCAAAGTTTTTCTTGAAATCGTCAGTACCAAGATAAGCTGAAGTTTTACTACCACGTCTTTCAGCCAGACTACAAGTACTAGTAAGAGAATTGGCTCGAGTTCTATTGATTTGAGTGGTCTTGCTGGGGATCACCGACATTGAAGGTGAATGTCGTAATATGATTTGATTTAATCTTGGTGGACTTGATGGTTCATTACCGATGGTATCTTCAGGTAGGTTAACGTCAAGTAAAATTGGTAACTCTTGTGGTGAAGTGATCGAGAGTTCTAAGATAGGTTCAGGAATGGTTGATTTGGAATCTTCATCACCGAAGGAGCTTGGTGGAGACGAGATAGAAGAAGAGATAGAAGAAGGTGAGATAGAAGAAGGGTATCTTTCTGAAGAGCAATCGCTAATAGATATGGAAGTCATGATTGGTAAAGGGTAAGATTGAGAAAAGTGTAAGCTTGGATCTAAAACAGGAAAGTTGACGATGGACGATAAATGGTCCCTTATATAGGTTTTCGAAGACGACACTGATGGCTCAAAAAATTGATATCAATCTGGACTGATGACTCTCCAAATCGAAAGAGACGCCGATTGGCAATCGAAGCACACGAAAAGTTTCATGACAGATGGAAATCCAAAGGGGGCTGAAAGTCAGTCACCTCCAATGAGTGAACATCAGATCAGTGCGAATCAAAATGTGACCAGGTGTTTTGAAATGGGCTATATAACAATGATAGATGATCATTTGAACTTGGCGTCACTTTCGAATTTCTTGACTTGCTATTCCGAAGCGTGCTTGAACTCCAACCTTTACAAAGTTGTCTTCACCTAACGCCCCATCAAAGACAAATGTGGTATCAGTCCAATTCAGTATGATAGTTCAGCTGCTGAGGATTTGAATGCGGCTCGATAGCACTCGACATTATTGATACGCAAAAATCCAATATGGCCATTTGCCAATTCTTCATGCGGTCATAATCCAACCCGGGGATTTGGTCCAAAAACAGTCATCTACAACACTGCCCATCATCTTAGCACCATGTTGACCTGATACGTACAACTCTACTCTGCCATCTTTTGTTTGTTTTGGAGATCTTCAACGCCGCAATTGTTCATCATTAGGTTCTTCATAGTCATCATTCCCCGATCTAATCAGCCATTTCGTGGTCGGTTCGCGTACCAGCTTCTGTGACTCATGTGTATGATAGTCGATTCGAGAGTCGTATCAGAGCCAAGTCTTGAGACTTGACCAAGGGAGACTTCTCGAGCAAATTCCCGCGGGCTCAGTTCGGTTGACCTTCTCCGACTTTTGAACGAACCTGAGGTTTTAATCGGTTTGTTTGATAGATATCAACAAGTCCGTATTAATCAGGAAGATATAGCTCATGAGGCATCAGAAGTGACAAAACCATGTGACGCCGAAATTGACGAGGACTGTGGAAAAAGAAAGTGCTGGTGCTGAGTAGGCATGTATCTTGTGGTAAGGATGGATTTAACAGGGTAATATAAGAACTATAACTTTCATGTGCTACTCCTTTACAGCATTTTCGTTTATGATAAAGTACATTAAATCGACACAGGCTTCGGATAGGATTTCAGAAGAAAGATATGGAGATTCAGAGTTTTTTTTTGAATTTTGCTTTTCTTGTTCTGCAATTCGTTTGAGATACATCTTATAGAAAAATGAGGGACTACCAATGTATCGCAGGCGCTTCAAGTTCCTTTGTTTGAGTTGTGCCACCGTCCGGCCTGGATTGACGTAAGATTTCCAACGTTTTGTGATGGAACCACAGGCGTTTCTATACTTGGTGTTAACTTGAAAGGAAGCTCCTACTCGAGTGAACTTTCCTGAAGGCTCGATCGAGGGCCTGGTACAGATAAGGTCCTTGTTACCCCGCCATAAAACTTCTGTCATCCCGTCACAGAATCCAAGATCCACTTCACATTTAAGATCTGGCCACCAAAAACCTCCACCTTGGACGTCAAAACCTTGGTGCTTGTAGGCGAGTTTGCCTGTCTGTTTGTTGTACGGTAAGAATATACCCAAGGACCAACCAGGTTTGTTCGGGTGAGAATTAGCTTGATCGCACGTTTCTTTATATAAAAATTTGGACATGGACTTGAAGTGTTGTGTATAAATGTTTTGTATTTTAGGACGACGGAGTACACATCGTCTCCACCAGTAAGAGAGCAGCTTACGGCTACGCTGTACCCTCTTACAGGGACGACGGCCACCTATAAATGTAACGGGGCGAAACTGCGCCTCGTATACGGATTGTATTAAATCTACTTAGACTTACGTAGTGAGTTTAGATAGGGAAGACTTAGGGAATGGACGATGTCTGATGGGGGACAGAGGGCACGAAGGTATTCTCGAAAAGATAATTCTTAGAGAACTGGTTCTTAATTGCAAAGAAGGAGCGGCTCTATTTATACGCAACAACATAGAGCAGAGACTTCGGAAGTAAGAGAAATGCAGTAGGTCAAGAATGGGGTTCCCACTAGTTAGCTGGTATGGGGACCCGTTCGGCCGACACTCTACCCTTGTATATCTGAGCTTGTCCTCCTTGCTTGAGGCCTTTAGCCAGAAAGGTGCATCATCGTTTATTGAAGATGATCCCTTCAGCTATTCTTGAGACGCTTGTCTTAGGACGAGCGTCTCTTCACTTCTAAGCGATCTCATTGTTAGAGTCATCTCTAAGCTAATCCACTCGAGGCTCTAGCCTTCGAGTGGAGTCTTGTCATTCCCTGCATTCATCTTGGGTAGACAAGTTCTATGTCTGGCTCAGCACGAGTTGATCAGTGATACCCTAGTATTACTTCCTGTACGTATTCAGTACAGCTGTATGTACAGGAACCTCTTCTGAGCCATACTGTAGCCCTGCTACAACCATCCCCCCCTAGGGTTGAGCCGTCACACTCGGCGAATTTCCAAACCTACCAATGATTCGGATTCTGGACCGCGCCGCCTTCTTCTGGGCACGCGTCATTTTTACCGCCTCTGTAGCTAGTTCCATTGGAACTTTCTCTTGTACTTTTTTCTTGTTTTCCTGCAATTGTTTCGGCAAAGCCCACGGCGAGATCAAGGATGCATCCCGCACCTTTGCCGGCTGCAGCCGATTACCATTCACCAAATGAGGAAACAACGAACCCATTGGATCCACCAACCGATACACATTTTGACCTAAGCTGTCAAAAATTTCGAATGGCCCATGCCATTTGGGCTGCCCTTTCGTTGCGGTTTCATTCCGTAACTTAACACATTCTCCTACGGAATAAGATCGCAGGCTGTTACTGTGAATTACACCAGCATCGAATTTTTTCTTATTTTCGATTGCTCTGGCTTGCTGCTTCTCGCGAGCCACTGCCCTGGTCAGTTGAAGTTCCGAAAGACGCTTGCGCCTAGCTGCTGTAGCAGCATCCGGACTTACACCTTCATCCGCCAGTACTGGTGGTCGTAGCTTCGCATGATCCCCTATGAGACGGGGCTTCACACCATACAAAAGTTCAAACGGCGACCAACCGGTCACCGTGTTAGGATTTATCCTAACAGAGAACACTGCCTGTCTCAAGAACTCCGGCCACCGTGTTTCATCACCGGTGCCATTTAGCTTGAACAACGCTTTCTCAAGCAAACCATTGAAACGCTCAGTTTTTCCATTGGTCCGCAGATGATACCCAGAAGTATTCAACTTCCGGATATGTGTCCTCTGATAAAAACGTCAAATATCTTTTGACAAAAAATTCAGACCTCTGTCCGTCAGGATTTCAGAGGGGACACCAAATTGGTGAAACACCTCATTGATGCATACGTCGACGATGTTCTCCGACGTAGCTTCCTTAAGTGGTACTGCTATTGGCCACCCTGTACAGTGGTCAATAATCGATAGTACCCACTTAAATCCTTCCTTTGATTCCGGTAGCTGGATGAAATCCGCGCCCCACCGTTCAAAAGGGTCAGCACTTGGAAGAGGGTGTTGCAGACCGTTTTCCAACCCTTTCTTTGGATTGTCAAAGATCTGACATTGTGGACAAAATTTGCAATACTCTTCAACATCCGCATACCGCTTCGGCCACCAACCTCGGCCCTTAAGCAAAGCCAACGTACCGTCCCGTCCCCTATGACCAGACACTTCATGTACGCTATCCAAAACATCCCCCCGATGATCGAAAGGAACAAACGGGGAACGTTCATTATGCACATACAGCAACTCGTCTTCCCCTTTTGAATACTCAAATTTATCAATAGATGACAGAGCAAGCGCCTTGCTTGTGGCATCTACCCAGTCAGGTAGTACTCGTTGCCCCAAAATATAAGGGATCAGCAACGGCCAATCACTTGGGTCCCTCAAAGCGTGACCCAGCTCCTGTACCACCATCAAATCGCTACGGCGACTCAACGCATCAGGTACAATGTTTGTACTACCTTTCTTATACTCGACTCTGATTGTCATCTCAGCAAACTCATCTATCCAGCAATGTAACCGCCGAGATGGCAGCACCTGGCTCTTCAAGTATACTAAAGAGGCATGATCAGTACAAACGATCGTATCCGCCACCGCGCCTTCCAAGTATACTCTCCATTTTCTCCATGCATTCATGATCCCCAGCAATTCCTTTTCTTGCGCTGGGTAGTTTTGTTGAGCCGAATTCAGCTTTGAAGACTCAAACGCTACTGGATGCTCCAGCCCATCATCTCCAACTTGCAACAAAACTGCTCCTGTAGCATAATCACTGGAATCTGTTTCCATGATATACGGTTTACTCACATCTGGAGTACCCAGCACAGGAGCACACTGCAGCGCTGCTTTCAAACTCTCGAAAGCAGCTTCATGAAACGGCAGCCACTCCACAGGCTGCTTCTTCTTCACTGCCCCAGCCGTCAGGCCGTGCAACGGGGCTGCCAACTTAGCAAACCCCTTGATGAACCGTCGGTAATACCCCGCTAGCCCAAGAAAAGCCCGGACATCATACACGTTGTTCGGACGAGGCCAAGTCCTGATGGCCTCCACTTTTTCAGGCATTACACGTACGCCTTCTTTTGAGATCACATGCCCCACAAACTGCATTTCCTCAGCGAAAAGTACTGACTTCTTTCCACTAATTTTCAGCTGGGCCGTTTTCAAAGCCTCCAGTACTTTTTCGACATGGATCAAATGATCCTCAAAATTCTTGGAGTATATTAAAATATCATCTAAATACACTTGTACAAAATCATCTATATATTCACGCAGAATATCTGTCATCATTCTTTGAAACGTACTGGGTGCGTTCACTAACCCAAACGGCATCACCAGCCACTCATAGTGGCCATACCTCGTCCCAAATGCAGTCTTTTCTATATCTCCTTCAGCAATTTTCATCTGATGAAAACCTTGCTGAAGGTCGAACTTAGTATAAACCATTGATCCTCCCAGTTGATCGAAACAGTCTTGAATCAACGGGAGGGGATGCCGGTCCCGCTTAGTCAACTCATTGACAGCGCGATAGTCCACGCAGAAACGAAGTTTTCCGCTGGCATTCCTTGCAAAGAGCACCGGAGACGACCATCCAGAAGTGGATGGTCGTATCATACCTTTGTCTTGCAACTCTTTGAGTTTCACTTTCAACTCATCTAATAGCAACGGCGACATTCGTCTGACCGGCTGGGAGACTGGCCCTTTTCCCTCCGTGTCAATCAGGTGATTAATCACCCTTTCTACCTGGGGAACCGCGGCAACCTCACTAAATTGATCTTTGAAACGATCAACCAAAGCTTTTATCCGATCCCGGAGCTTTTCCTCTTTGGGATCAATACTTGGCATTTCTGCCGCCACCTCTTCCCTCGGTCCCTCGACCTCCTTGATGGCTTCGACATACTCCATCGGATGACATAGGACAATCTCGATGTCCTTCTGCCTACAGAACCTCCTGAATCCTGACCGTGTGGCCTCTTCCGGGGAGCTTTCTGCCACCTGTAGTAAATGCTCCCTCTGGCGGGGAGCACAGACTCTGTCAGGGTAAAAGTCACAGGTTCTACCTAACCCGTTCTTCAACACCCATAAACTCTTATCCCAGTCGGTCCTAACGACAAACTCATTAATCCATTCAAGACCAAGTACCACGTCATACTGAGTCAATGGCACCACTCGACAGGGCACTTCGTAATCAAACGAGTTCAGTCTAAACCTTACTAGACAGAGAAGATTACACTCTACTGCTTTTCCAAAGGCTCCACTCACGAAGTTAGAGCCTTGGGCAGGGATTGTCTTCAATCCCCATTTCTTGACAAACGACAAGGATATATACTTTCTCATCCCTCCCGAATCCAGCAAGAATCTCGCAGCTTTTCCTTCAGCCTCCAAGACAAAATCTACTCGGTGTCCAGCCGAGTTGTTTTCCAAGGCAAGCAAGTCCTCAACGTTGCATGCGTTGAGTTCTCCCTCAAGCTTCAATCCAGGCCCACTGGCCGGTGGAGCATCCTTCATGGAACCCACAGTTAGCTCACCTTGCCCCTCACAGGGGACCTCTGACGCGTTAGCAACAACCTCGCCAGTCGGGACTGAGTTCACAAACATTTTTTGTGTTGGAACCAAACTCAGTCCCTTAACATCTTCCTTCGGAACCAAAACAGGCTTATTTGATTCTTCCTTCTTTTCGTCACAAACCGGTGACGAAACTTTCGAAAGCCTCCGTACCGAACACTCACATGGCAACAAAGACTCACATAACTCACATGACTCACAAGGCAAAGGCAACTCACATTCCTCAGGCAACTCACAAGGCACGGGGTGCTCCAAAGGAGCAGACTCAAAAGTGTCACTAGCAGAAATCAGATTTTCATTACTAATAGCACCAAGTTCAGGCGAAACCGACAGAGTCACATCAAAATCGCCTAGGCTTTTTCCGCCTTCTTCTTCTCAAAGAACAACTTAAGTCTTCTCAGTAGCAGGTTCAGGACACTTGGGGTTAGCCATATTACCAAAGATATGACCAGTTTAGCCACAATTGTAACAACTTTTATCCGCCATTGCCACCCGCACCGGAGCGTTAGCCTTCCTCTTCTTGTTGCGACCAGAGCCTGAAGCAGACGACTCAGCAACTTGAGTAACCTTCTCCCTAGCTTTGTCCCGTCGATAATTGTTGTCCTTGGAAATGGACCACAAGGCGACAGTGTCGAACGTGACTTTGTTCGGCTTCGCAGCAGTAATCAATTGAGCTTCAACGAAAGATTTAAGAGCCGGGTTCAATCCAGAAACAAACTCCTCCCGCATCTCAATAGCATAACCGACCTCCTTAGCTTCTTCTGCCAACACCAAAAGTCGATCATAATACTCCGAGGCGGACTCGCCAGGAAGTTGCTTGAAATCATTCAGCTTCTCCTTAATCGTGGACTTCGTAACGGTCGGGGGGAACTCGCGAAGTAAGAAGTCACAAAAAGCTGAATAGTTGGCTGGACAAAGATCGGTCCCCAACAAAGCCTCAACCTTAGTCAAAGCAATCCCCGACACATACTGCATCGCAAGTCGGTGAAAGATTGCCGGGTGAATCCAGCGCATCATCATAGACTTCTTAAAACGCTGCAGCCAGATGTTCGCATCCATCTTGGACGAACCATCAAATGGCGTGATACCCGCGTTATCCATAAGTTTCACAGCCTTGGCAAGGCTCGACTCTAAACGATTGCCATCATCCGCCAAAGAGACGGTGGCCATCTTATCTGAAAGGTATTCCAGTGAGTTAGTAACCTCATCCAACCTCTCATCAGAACATGTGCCAATTAGTAACTTACGTTCTACTATGGACTTCTTCACCTCTTCCCGGGCTTGATGAGTTACCCAAGATTGGTACTCCTCACCGGAGAGAGTGACCGAACCACCTGTCGGCTTGGGGTTGACAGATCCATCCTCCATCTTTTGATCTTCATTACCCGAGGCCGGCAACGGGGAACTGACAGAAGAGGCGTTGGAAAGCTTGATAATGATGTCGCGTTGTTCTTGCATCATCGAGTCAAGCTCTTCTTCGGTGTAAAAACCATCACTGGCCTTTGCCTTCGACACCTTGGCTTCTAAAGCGGCACGCTGAGATTTGGTTAATGCTGGCATGATAACTGCGTTATACACACAATGTTTCACAACCAAAACACGACTAGTCAGTAAGTCTCTCCTTCAACCACTGAGGTTTGCAGATCCAAAACTCACTCCTTTTCCGACGTTTGCAGGAAGATTAAAAAATTTATCGACGAAAGGTTCTAAGGAAAGTTTTGAAAGTTTCTAAAAAAAATCAAACGAAAGATTATAGAGAAGAAATCGAAGAAAAGGATTTTAATGATCTTATCCACACAGAACAGAACAAAAAGAGGGATTCTAAAAACTCTCGCTACCAGTTGTAACGGGGCAAAACTGCGCCTCGTATACGGATTGTATTAAATCTACTTAGACTTACGTAGTGAGTTTAGATAGGGAAGACTTAGGGAATGGACGATGTCTGATGGGGGACAGAGGGCACAAAGGTATTCTCGAAAAGATAATTCTTAGAGAACTGGTTCTTAATTGCAAAGAAAGAGCGGCTCTATTTATACGCAACAACATAGAGCAGAGACTTTGGAAGTAAGAGAAATGCAGTAGGTCAAGAATGGGGTTCCCACTAGTTAGCTGGTATGGGGACCCGTTCGGCCGACACTCTACCCTTGTATATCTGAGCTTGTCCTCCTTGCTTGAGGCCTTTAGCCAGAAAGGTGCATCATCGTTTATTGAAGATGACCCCTTCAGCTATTCTTGAGACGCTTGTCTTAGGACGAGCGTCTCTTCACTTCTAAGCGATCTCATTGTTAGAGTCATCTCTAAGCTAATCCACTCGAGGCTCTAGCCTTCGAGTGGAGTCTTGTCATTCCCTGCATTCATCTTGGGTAGACAAGTTCTATGTCTGGCTCAGCACGAGTTGATCAGTGATACCCTAGTATTACTTCCTGTACGTATTCAGTACAGCTGTATGTACAGGAACCTCTTCTTAGCCATACTGTAGCCCTGCTACATAAATGAGAAAGCTTGAGTTCGATATGAAAGCATGAGTAGAACAAAGAGAAGCCAAAAATGATTCACTCGCCAGCAACTTTTGATGGATGATGAGCTGGGTGAAATCCCACCGCGCCCAGATGTCCTCGTACCATGTCACTGTTCCCCGTGATTGGGTTTGAAAATGTGCGCTCTTCGTGTAAATATTCGGCAAGATATCGTAGTTTGGAACATTGTTTTGAAGACATAGAATCGAATGGCGTTTGACAAATCAGAGCAACTACCCTCAAAGAACGCTTGTCCGTTAAGACCCACAGTTTGTTGTCCTTGATGATCATAGCTGGCTCTTGCCCAAGAAGTGGCTCGTCCGTATACTTTTCCTTATCAGGGTTATCTTCCACACGAACTTGGTGAATGTGTCTTTGTAAGTCTGGTCGATTGAGGACTATCTTGACATGGCGTGTTTTTCTGTGATGATTTCGTATCCTCTTTTGCGCTGCTTTTATCAGTGCGGGATCCTTCAAAATGCTGGATGAGTTCCTTCAAAAAATGTAAAGAAATGTGAAACACAGCACACATCACCCGTCTCAGCTTCTGGTGGCTGATAACGAAGCCTTTCTTCCTTCGCTCTTTCACGATGATGCTGCCGTACCATTGGGTTGCGTATGGGGAGACTATAGTGGCTCTCAAACCTGACCCAGTTTCAAAAAACCGCGGTTGCCCCAGTGAATTTTTGCCTGGGAGCTGTCAACAAAGGTCAACGTGATACACAAAGTTACTGCCAAAAAACAACTGGGTCAACTGGGTTTTTTGAAAACCGGGGCAGGTTTGAGAGCCACTTATGTAGGATTTGAAGACAAGACCGACGCTCAGCTGTAACTTTAAGTCGCTCCGAGATGCGAACGATGTGGAAACGTGCTGGCTTCCGCTGAGCGTGCAGCCGAGCATATCATGTTACTGTTTACATATTCCAAATTCTGTTTTTTGACAAGTCACGTGACGGTCTATTTGAGGTTTAAACCGAGCCTATGTACATAATCCGTTGGTGAGCATAATATTTGAAGGTGATGTGGCTTGAAAGACTCCTGGCCATCCAGATCCTAAACCAAGTGAACGTTTCACTTTGAAAAACTTATCAGAGGATTCAAATCATCCATTAAACCAGCGATAAGGAAAACAAGATTATGGAGGACACGATGAATAACAAGAATACCTTACCGATAGAGATCATCATCCAAATCTTGAAAGAATTTGTAAAGAATTTAGAAAGAATTCCCGCCAGGGCTGGTTCACTCGATTCAGGACCTGATTTTACAAAGTCGTCGTATATCGAGCTAACCAATTTAAGATTGATATCTCGAAATTGGTCTGAAGCTGTTATACCGTTTTATTATCAAACGATCGTTATATGGGATTCGAAACGCGCTCAGACGATTTTAGACAATTGGAAAGCTGATTTATTTGAACCTCACTTTTCTTGTCCTGTTCGGCAACTTAAAATCCTAAAGCTTCGGTATTCGGAATACCAATCAGATCAAGCTGAGAATGATGAAATTGGTGAAGCTTTTAACTCAAACTTTGACATGGTGACTCTCTTCGAGGTGCTAACCCAAAGTTCTTTCGATTGGAATTTTTAGGTCAAACAGCATCCACTCCAGTTTCAATGAATCAATTAGCAACATTGATAGAATTACTTGGTAAAAAGTTGAAGACTTTGAGCCTCTGCTTTGTCTATCATAACAATATAGGTATTTCGCCTCGAGTGATCAAAGCCATTGAGAACATTGAAGATTTGAAATCGTTCATGATCTTTAGCGGACACGAAGATTCAAAATATAGAACTCGTAATTTAAAATCAATAACAGAATTATTCTCAGCAATGCCCAAAATCGAATGGTTAAAATTTATGTGTGGTGCAATAAAAAAATTAGATTTCAAACCTACGGCCTTGACCAATTTACGTTGCCTTTCTTTTTCTTATGACAAGAATTCAAAAGTGTTATCAAATATCATTCGAACTTCAAAAAGCACTTTAAAATTCATTGAACTTAATTCTGCTTTTGAAGATTGTCAAGATTTGATTCAAATTTTTGAACCGATTCAAGATACATTAGAAGGGCTGGGTACAATGTCATTTAGTGAAGATCTACCTGCTGAATTTGCAAGTTTAGATTTTCCAAAGTTGAGAGTCTTGATAGACCAGTCTACCCGTCCTTATCGTGTAATGAGAGCAACAAATGAACATGTTCTAGCAGCTCCAATGTTAAGAAATGTTAGAACAGTGGTCACAGCCATAGAATCTACTACTTATAGGTCTTATTGGGATTTGACAGATTTATTAGTTGGTGTGGAAGAAGTACCCAGCTTTAAACATTTTGTTTTGACCAAAGAAGCATGGATTCAAGATTATATTGTGATTCCTCCTAAATTTATGGAAGACTACAAATCTCGTGGAGTTCAATTGCATGTTACAAATCAAGTTTCATGTGATGAACTGATGGTCCGTATTTCTTCTTCTTATCACACATTAAGCATTTCAAGAGTCTAAAGCTCTTAAATTTTTGTACTGATCTCTGCGTTTAATAACTAGGAATTGGATCTTAAGCTGAACGGACCGATGAACTAGATACTCAAATCTGATCATCGAAACTCCAGCCTCAGCACCCTTCACAATATGTTCAGCAGTCAGCCAGGATAAGTTTCTTGAATAAACGCAATGATTGGAAACTGCTTTCCTATGCTCTTGAGCAATGAGACAGTACAAAGATTTTGATAAAAAATTGTAGTCATTGACCTTGCGAGTCGCAGTCGGTGTCAGGTTGTATTAATTTGGGCGACATATGTAAACCTTGAGGTAACCTTTCTGAGATTCTTGATTTCGGAGTTACCGGGATAGCAAACACGGGAAATCCTTGCCACAGCCTGCCACAGCATTGCACCTTCATTTTAAGCGTCCAGATAAGACCTTTGGTCTTATCGGCTGTTTTTGGAATCATGATATCCATATTCAGATTGAGAAAACCAAAGCAGGACAAATTGGATGAATCCGTCTCAAATTTATATGTATGTACGACAATTTCAAACACAAAGCTAGGACTCGGCACCAGGAGATCACCGAGATGAGGTTGTGGTGAAGGCATAGAATCATGGCTTTCTAGTTGATACCAAAGTAAAGTCCAGGCCTTTTGTTCGTTCGTCAAGGTCATGAGAGTTATCATCAATGGACTCTTGGATAAGGTTTTCATGAGCCCGTTCGGAAGTAGACTTTGTCATGATTGATAGGATGACTTGTTTACTTTTCCGTCCTTTTGCGATTTAGAAGCTCCAGCGGCTTTAAAGGAAAAGATTGAAGCTATAGAGATCGTTCCTCAGTTCCTTGTCGATAGCATTTTTCATTTGATAATCGAAGTTTACAAAAACGATTCGGGTAAAATCAGATTTTCATCTCACCTCAACAAGTCTTCTTCAACCAAAATCTTAACTACGCATACATTTCCGCAAACTCAGCAAAGTCCCACGTTGACGCCGTGTCGCAGCGTGTCGGCGGCGTGGGACTCTGTTGACCTTGCACCTTCAAACCATTTCGTAAATAAGTTTCACCACTTCCTTTCAAATCACCCTCACAATAACTTCAAATCAGCTCACATTTGAGTCATTCTCAACATCATTTTCAAGATTCCTTTAGAGTACATAGTCTCAAATCAGTGTCATTAGTCTACATAATCAACTATCAAGTTCCTCTTTGTCCCGCTCAGGTTCCAGGTACGGGTGGGTGAAT
>NW_006768900.1:26102-27022 GCF_000204055.1 Melampsora larici-populina 98AG31
ACGTGATTTTTAATTTTTATTTTTTTCAATTATACATATATCCAATCATCTTCATAATCAATTCATCCTACGGTCACCAAAAAAACACCATCTTACTTATCTTGCAACTCACCTTTCCAAGTCTTAAGCAGAAAAAAATCCACTTTTATCTCTATAAAGGTCTTTCAAAATGTCAGTCAATTTAGAAGAAAAAGGATCTAAAATCATAACCAACGAAAAAGAAGATGTTCATGATCCTAATTATCAAGATGAAGGTCATCATCAAGGAGAAGGAAACGTCAAGAGGAACCTAAAACAAAGGCATATCTCTATGATAGCTATTGGTGGTAAATACTAAAATTCTATGATTATTTTTGATCGATTGAAAAGCTTTCTTTTTTTTTGACGAAGATGATTTTTTTTTCGATCATACATAGGAACGATCGGTACTGGTTTATTTCTTGGTAGTGGTGAAGCTTTGAGTAATGGAGGTCCAGTTGGTTTAATTTTGGGCTATGCTATCATGGGTTCGTAAATCCAAACTTTTTCTCAAGTTAACTTTCACTAAACCTGATACATCTTCATATGTGATCTTTTGACCACAGGGGTCGTTGTTTATAGTATGATGGTAGCATTAGTGAGTCTTTGTTCTGAGTTTATCTTGTAGAAATTGAACTAATCAATACGGTGCACAGGGTGAAATGGTCACCATGTTTCCAGTCAGTGGAGCTTTTACACATTATGCTACAAGGTTAGCAAAACAATTTTAAATTCAAAGATAACACACACCTTGTTTGTTTTACATGAACACTGACTGAAACTTATTTCAGATTTGTCGATCCAGCATTAGGTTTTGCTGTCGGATTCAACTACTGGCGAGTCTTTTCTAACTAATCATGAACCAAGATTGAAAAGTTTGATTCTAAAAGAAATTGGTCCAA
>NW_006768900.1:30911-33681 GCF_000204055.1 Melampsora larici-populina 98AG31
TCACTGAGACCACAAGAAGTGGAGTAGGCTCGATCATTATGGTCCGATTCTCTCCAATAACCTTCAATTAGAGCCGGATGCAATGAATGTAGATGAGGGGCTGTAGATTATTGTGTCATGAGAGCAAGAATAAAAACTCTCTCAGTAGGCACCGGGATGCCTATGACAATCAAAGGCCACCGTATCAGTGGGTAGGTTGAAGCGAACCTCAAAGAATTTTTCAACACCCATCCATACATGTTGTGAATCCTCAGACCATAATCCCAGCATGGTTTGATCATACAGAAAGAGCTCTCGGGCGGTATCAGCTATACACAGAAATTTGGAGCTCGTACATAGCAAGAGTCATAGCACGCAACCAGACCAACGCTTCAAAAGTTCAAGAGCACGATATGGCGAGAACATTCCCGAGTTGAACTATGCAAGAAAAACACAAGGCAATTCATTGAAAAAAAGCTCGAAAATCTCTAAAGATGCGCATCTCCTTTTGGGAGAAGGTATAAAAGGAATGAAAACACAATAACAGAACAACATCTTTTCGGGAATCATCTTTTTCGGATTTGTGAAGGAAATCGGAAACAGGAATAAATTCAATTAACAAAACACAAGCATTCTCTATGGAAAATTTTTAAGAGTTTCTGTGCACATACATATATCTTTTGGAAGAATTTAAAACAGTAATTAAAAACGATCACAGCCAAGATTTTTTTTGAGTTTTCGCGGGTTTTTTGAGAGACAAGGTGAAATGAAACAGAAAACAAGACTATCAACTGAACAAAAAAAATCGTCGTATGTGGCTAGGGGTCAATAGAGACACATGAAATAAACGATGTGATGAGTAACAGTTGAAATTGATTTCGACATGTTGGCATCACCATTTATTGACTATTTCTCGTTCATGAGATTCTCAAGCCGCAGAGAATAAATTGTGGAAGATCCCTGGTAACATGTGTGATATGCAAACAAACTTAGAGAATAAAATGAAAAGGGTGACTGGTTACCCAGAAGTAATAGGCAATCAAAAGTTTTTGTGAAACCGATGATAGTCAAAACCTTCAGCAATAATCCAAAGAGAAGTTAACTTATTAAATGACTGACAACTAAAGAAAAATGCCACCCAAGCCCATTTAGGATCGATGACTATACCACAAATGGTGGATCGATAATCGTAGTCTATATTCTCGTAAACAAAAAAAAGTTGAAGTCTCAGAAAAGATTTACTTCTCGGTCAAACTACTGCATCTGATTACCCTCGTGATCGACTAATATAGACCCTAAGAAAGAGAAAGATTAAAAAATTAATGAATGTTTGAGGTTTGAAAAACGATTTCGCAGAAACAAATGGTTTGGGAATCTTGAGATTCACCTATTTCGACCATAGTATGATCCCTGCTGTCTTTCTCAAACATTGGGTAAGCGATTTCCATGTTTTTGCAAGGATTGTTGATTGTGTAGAATAATAAAGATTGAATTGAAATCGAGTAGCAGATTAGACGAATGTTTACGAGTTATAATTCAAGATGTTTTTGGAGAAAGTGGGGTGGATGAGGAACAGAA
This sequence comes from Melampsora larici-populina 98AG31, assembly GCF_000204055.1. Taxonomy (NCBI): domain Eukaryota; kingdom Fungi; phylum Basidiomycota; class Pucciniomycetes; order Pucciniales; family Melampsoraceae; genus Melampsora; species Melampsora laricis-populina. The sequence continues at coordinate 32,469 of NW_006768900.1, forward strand.
AAGCAAACTGATGGGGCAGTATTTATATTGTGGTCAGTAGGGGGAAAGATGACTATTTCAGCACTCGATTTCATGGTCATCGTGTGAAGGAGACTTTTGCGGATGCTTATGAAGCCAAATCTACTGGACCATCCAGTCTACGTTGGGTCTGGTGAATTGAAAGGGCATTCCATATTGGCTCGAATAGTAGGAGACTTTAAGCTTGTAGGAGTGGTAGCCAGCCTTAATTGAGGCGATGCAAGTTCGTGAGTTGCGTAACTGCTTATCCCCTTCACTTTCAGTATTCATACTGACTACATATGTAAGTTGAAGGTACTCTTCGTCTTTCGCAGTGGGAGTGACTTAAGGAAGTCTCCATGAAAGTCTCTCCGAATCCTTAAGCCTCGATTAAGTCATCCGGTCAGATATGTCGACCCTCCATTGAAGTAGCCGTCTTGTGAGTTACTAGGTGGTGTGATCCAAGCAGCTTGGACTTGGTATCAGGTTCATAATGGATGGTCTTCTCCGGCTTCGGGTGCCAATTTGAACAAAGTAAACAGGGAAAATTCGTGTTGGCTGGTGATAACTTGAGTAAACCGAAAAGGAGAAAAGAAGGTAAAAGTATCAAGTATTATAAACTTATTGAAACTATATAGACCTTTGGTCATTACCAGTCCAGTAAAACATTCCCTGCGTAATCCAAAAAATTTTGGTCATCAACATGGAACTAGCTTGTCTATATTGAAAAGAATAACACCGACGTCACGATGGTAAATATCGGTGATTCGCAAGGTTCCCTAACCAATGACTTCTTCAAAATTTATTTAAACCTTGACCATTCAGCTGTGTCTGTTTCTGGGGAAAAATATCAGTCGATCAAGACAGTAATCAGATCCAGTTTTTGTTTCAAAAGTATGAAGTAACTCATGTTTTCCAATCCTTTGAACTTCTTTTTCTTTACGCAAATACAGATTGCGAATATCAATCGACCATACGTGGTATGGTGATTGATTTCAAATGCCTCAGATGGCATCTTTTTTGACTTGTCAGTGCGTTCATTAGTGTCATTCTTCTCGATGGTTGCTTGGAATTTCGACTACAATCGGAAGAACAAACCTTTTACCTATCATGTCTGGTTAAAAATTCGCCTTTTCTTTTCATTCTCTTCATATGTGTGGCTATCACACATGCTTCCAGTGATCTTCGATGGGTTCCTCTCTGAGACTCCGAGTTG
>NW_006768900.1:35173-36879 GCF_000204055.1 Melampsora larici-populina 98AG31
ATTGGGGAAAGGATAGGTCTGCGAATGCCTAAGTCGGTCTTCGCTATTTGAGAGGTACAAGAGAGATGTCGAATAAAAAAACTGAGAATCGGATTCAACTCCTTGAGAGTAAATTACGGCGCATCTTTGCACCCAGAGCTCGGACGTTTCATCGCAAGTTGAATGATAACTTGAGAGAATTGATAGAACAGCGTGCAAGCGAAATTGCCAGTCTCATAGCTCAAAAAACGACCATTTATATGAGAGTGACCGGATCCATTTCTGATTGATACGAAATCACGAAGTGGGATAACTTGTAATAGTCCAAACCCTCATGGGATACGAAAGATAAAAAAATGAAGAAATCGTATGATCAGAGGTTTCGAGGATTGAAGACTAGTTCAGAGTACCAAATCGATATATGAAGCAAGAGATTGAAGATATCCAGAGCTCGGAAAGTGGATATGAATTAAGATAGTAAAATATCAACGAAGTGAAGCAATGAAGCGAGAGATAAAGAATTGGAATGAGGCAAGTGAATGAAAAGTGAAACACGAAGCAAGATATTAAAAGAGGAGTATCGATAGATGTCAATGGACACTTCTTAAATTTTTGTCGTCCTAAGATGCCTCTTTCGTCAAGTGTATTTATAGTCCTTGCTTAGGGCCTGCAAAATATTTTATCTAATATCTAGCCTGATCTGATGATATGATCATAACTCCCCAACCTCCTCTGTTTATGCAAAGTGGGGCTAGAAAGCGTCTCTTGAGTTAGCTATGAAAAACACAAGCTCAGTCGAAGAATGATGAGTCTCACCTCATTGTTTGATTGTCGTCATCTTCGGTGGATCATAAACCGGAGATAAGATCAGCAGCCTTGACAGAAAACAAGCCAGTATAATTCCTTCAGCAACCAGCCGGGCACTTTTTACCAGAATTCTGTCATGTATAACGATGCTCAGGCTGATTCCGATCTTAGAAGACAGTTCCAATGTTGCTTGAGGGGTTGCTTTTCGCAATACTTTCTGCATTCTCTTGCCTTTTCAAGACCTGTTCAATGAGGTTTTTGGTGTATTTACCGCTTCTTACGTCTTGACGGCCATGTCAGTGTTTTTCAGAATTGTGACCCTTTTGAATCACGTGTCTGCGTATGCTGGTTGATCCGCAATTACGATGATATGATCGAGCGCATATTCCATGAAATTGAAAAAAAAGCATCAGACTGAATGGATGTTAAGTGATTCATCATCTAGTACTCACATGGCATCAACAAAAAGCTATATTAGCTAAGGCACATCAACTGGACTGAAGTCTTTTGCAAGGCTCCATTGATCTCGATGGAAAAGTCTATACTCCGGGAATAATAAGTAAACAAAGGTAGTTGCTTATGATCAGGATATCAAACGAGGAATATATCATTGTTGTAAGCATTATTGATTAGTCATATTCTCCGATTTTCAATCTTCTACTGGCACTCTAAGCAAGTATCAAACAAATCTCTGATCGTAAATTTCGCGCCGGGAGGTAGAGGCGGTTAAGATTTGGTTGAAGAGCTAGCCACTTTCGGTGGATCGATGACACCAAACCGGATAGTTCTCGACCTTCGCTGGTGGTGCCAAGTAGATAAAACCGACAGGCTTGGGTTTCAGTCAGTCAGCAAGTTGGTGAGAATCCACCACCAACAGATCCTTGTGAAGTTTTTCGAGTCAAGTGCGTGACTCGAAGAAA
>NW_006768900.1:36979-49081 GCF_000204055.1 Melampsora larici-populina 98AG31
AGACAGATATGAACCAGTGGAGCGTGGCTCTCATCAATGCAAATGTCAGGTGAATCTGAGAAGCTTGACTAATTGTAAGCTCCCCGTCCAAAATGCTTGAGATATGCAAGTAAAATTGGCCAAGCTGTTTGAACTCGGTCTAAGTATGATTCGGAATGTACATGAGAGGATTTGGTTTTGTAATAAGACCCTAGTTCACAATTATCTTGCCGCCAGCTCGGCAATTCAAAATGAAACAAGCTGCTTCCATACCTCATGACCTGTTACCTTCTTTGAAATCCGGCACACAGCAGTCACATAACAGAATCATCATAAGCACTGGCCCCTCAATCTCTTGAGCCAATATTTATCCCTATTTCTTCGTTCTCTTGAATCAACAAACCGAGGGCATCTTAATCTGGCCATCAGGTGACAAGGAATCTCTTCGGGTTTAGGGTGCGTATGCTGAAAGTATCATGAAGCAGGGATTTAATTGAATCTTAAAGATACAAATAACCCAGATAACCCAGCTAACCGTCTGAACAGAGGCGGCTCTGAGCTCCAAGAGGGTAGTGGATGGGACAACATGGTTTGGTGAAGTTTCGAAGATTCTCTGAGTCCAGAGAAGCTAGAGAAGTAATCAAAAGATAAACAGCGGGTGACGGATGAAAATCACAATGACGCCAGTAAAGGTGCAATCGATCTGAGATCACATATAGCTATGAGAGAGCGGGACAGCTCTCGCAGCTGATTGTTTTCAACGCGACTGTTATCGGTGAATTTGTAGTCTTTGACAGGGGCCCTTCCCAATCCACATTCATCTCAAGATTTAGCTTTATTGATCAATAACCTTATCATCATTGGCATCGCCAATGGAAAACAAATCAATGTCATTGTAATCGGACTCGGGATGCCACAGTGGTAAACCCATCTCCATCACCAACTGCCTCCATATTCCTGATCTGCGAAAGAAATTGGTTAGTATGGTTGCCCTTGTTCAAGAAAGTTGCACATTCATATTTGATCAAGAACTATCAATCCAGGAAGACCTTTTCTAAAACCCAGACGTCTGCCTAGCTAAATGGATTTTCATTGCTCCTGACTTAGTATCCCCATATGAACAGTAGGGTTGTCAACAACGATATTGAAACTAGTGTCCTAGATCCTGATCACACATGAATGTGCAGCTTTTTCAAACAAGGGAAACCACGAAATTTCTAACCAGGCTCTCCTGAAGGTGAGGTGAATCAATGCAGTTGGGGTTAGAAATGAGTTTACCACAGTGGCTTCAAGCTCCAGAGATATTTCCGGTCCCAATGTCATTGATTTGTTGTTTGTTTGTCATGAAATCGATGGTAGAATTGTAAGGAACATGATGATTATAGAGCTAGATCTTGAGCTGAACATAGAATGAGAAGCACTACTTTCAAGAACTGGTATGACGGTCAAAGTCGCATCGAAATCATAAGTAATGATAACTGGTCTCCGCCGGTTGTCGCGGTTTGGTCTCCTCCATTTGGTTGACTGTTGCAATTAGTCTTCAGATTGGGATGGATTTGAAAGAATTGTTCTTCTATGTGAGCAGCTGGATAAATGTGAAGATTGTTGACAAGAGCTTGTGAGCTGGAATCTTGTCATTGAGGTTGAAGAACACTTCAGACATCGCTTTGGAGATGCGGCAAAGGGAAGGCTTTAACAATCTATCAGCACACTCGACAACATTGCTTAGTTATTTGAAGATGCAAGCTTGGTTCCGAGCCTTGTGTGATCCACACGATTTCACAATACCACCCAATATTGCCTTATAGTGATGACAGAAAGTAATCACCAGTGGAAGGTGATAAGGTAAATAAATGTGCTTTGCAGGCTAATACACATAAAGTAGGCTTATAAACACATTCGGGTCTTGGGACTCTGAGTCTCACAGAAAATGATGTGTTAGAGCTGCTTTGAGATTAATGAAACAATGTCAATTTGGTAAGGAGAAATGTGACATATGTAAGTACAGTCGTCAAGGAAAGCTTGCAAAGCCCTGGCTCCCACAAGCAATACCGCAACCGCTCCCCTCAAAATTGCGGTTGCGGAGCGGTTTTTGGGACGGCTATGTCACCACTATACATAGCGGTGGCTGCGCTCCGCAATTTGGGGGGGGGATCTATGGTGGCCGTGCACGGCCAAATCGGCCAAAACGTCAAATATGCAAAAATATCGATGAAACACCCTTTGAAAGCCCCATGGAGCATGTCCCGAGCTCAAGTCCGCTGTGCCACTCTGCCCGCGTCCACACCCTAGTCCCCAAGAACTATGCTCAGCATACTATTACGGCTTCTGAGATCTACAATCTATATGTATTGCAGTGTTTCTTCAGATCCTGATCAACCCATAGCCAAGATGAATGGCAATGTTAGATCATTGTAGATATTTACATACTATCATATCACCATCCCAATAAACAAAGATAAATCTTTAATAATTTACATCAGAAATCCTGAGTTGAGACAAATCAATTGTTTGACAACAAAAATCATTGTCTTAAATCACACTGTTGTATTTACTGGACAACTGATAAATGAGGATATCTTTGGAAGACTCTATCACATATTCTGGAACATCACAGCTCTTCAAATCCAACATGTGTAGCTCATGAGTGAAACAACTCCAATTCTAATGAAAGGGCCACTAAAGCAACTGATTCACTGTGTTCTGGAGAGACAAACATTGGCACATATATACTGATAGAACAAAAATGATGTGAAAATTGTTGTGAGAAGAAAGACAAACAAAGAAACAATATCAAGCAAGCAAGACCAAGGCCCCAGTGATGTGATCCTTATGATTGGGGCAACAAACTCGAGCTTGGGATATGCTCAACGGGGCTTTCAAGGGGGGTGTTTCAGGGTGTTTTGTCAAGATTTTTGCATATTTTGTGTCTTGTCCGATTTGGCTGTCCATGGCCACCATAGAAATCCCATAGCAATAAAATCACTCGGCAACGGGTGGGGCCTGCAAATGCCCTGCTATATATATAGTGAGGCAAAACCCTGGACCCCAGTGTGGCTGTATCCTGGGTACAGGTTTGGAACTAATCCTTCTCCATCCACATCCATTGATTCATTTTCCCCCCACAAAGCACAGTCACAATTGGAGGCCTCCTCCCATTCAAACACTTCACAGTCCCCCCTGGATATTTTTTCCACAACAGTGGTACTGTAGTAGTCAAACCTATACTGGATATAGTCAAAGGTGATCAAGGTATTGATTGCCCCCTTCTTATCAAGAAAACTTCTCAACACAACTCAATTTTATAATCAAAACTTCTCAACACAATTTTCCTATCTTCCCATAGTAGAAACCTTCCTACCTTCTGTCAAATTTTAATCATCACCATGTCCAAAACACCCCTCAAAGCTTGTCTGAAAGTGGCCTCTAGGTCCCAGGTAAGTCAACCGCTAGGAGCCTTTGCCCACCAAGTCCTTCTAGACCCTAGCCTGGCTTTGTTGTGACTCCAAACAACTTGCATACCACTCTTTTTCAACCTTTGAGTACTGAGGGTGGATCCCCCAGTCCCCATGCTCATTGTCTTGCATAACCTTGACCACCAGTGGTTAAAATAAGCCAAAGTCAGCCACTCCCATAAAGGTCAAGCCAGTTGACAAAGGAAAGGTGAGTCCAGTTGATTAATGTTCAATTATTCACATCATTGAATCAATCACTTTTCATAGAAACAGTCTTCTACCAGCAAACATGCCAGATCTCCAAGTCCCCAACCCTCTGCCTCTAAGTGATCCAAGTCCAATGTAAGTGATCAAATTCAATCAACAACCAACTGCATGAAGTTCACAATCAATTTGATATGATTTTTTAGAATCATGCATCAACTAGTCAACGTCCCATCTCACGTGGTGGGCACAATATTTGGATTTAAAGTCTTAGATTTTTACAAGGCACACCTGTAGTGGGGGTGCCAAGGCGCACCTTTCCAATATGCAAAATCAAAAAATAAAAAGAATTGACAAAACAACCTTGAAAAATGACGATAGGGAGACCACAAGGATCATTTCTTTCAAAGAAATGTGTATTAATTTAATAAACAACAATGAGAAGTATAGAATCGAATGAAGAAATTGTTTTCATCCCATGATTCACTGTCAGATTCAAGATCCACCAGCATCACATCTGTAAATACTCCATTAGAATTGGAACTATTGAACCAAGTGATGTCAAATAATGATCCTATGTAACTTGGTTCCTGATTGGTGAGTTCTGCTGAATTATTGTAATCGACTCCATCTCAAATTCTTGGAAATTGCTGAGATCTCCAAATTGTACATGCCTTTTGATGTCATCTTTACCCTTTGGACGTTCAACTGTGGATAGAGTGCTTGGGTTTTTGGCTTGAAGATCCATCTTGATTTGAGATATTATCTTTGATGTATCAACTTTCATGTGAGTGTGCAACCTAGTCTTTGGAAAAGGCATCCAGGAGAAGAGGTCTTCAAAAGCTTGAAGTCAGTGGCATCCACTCGGATGATGTCTTGGTTGTTTCCTTTGGCATGATTGAAGGTTCTGGGGTGTAAAAAAAGTGAGAGAAATTCCAAGAACCAAAGAAAAAATGAAAGCTGGTTCTGGGGAGCGCCCACCCTATATTTTGACTTTTCAGATGTGCCCTCACGCCTGTGCCCAGGCACACCTGAAAGGCGTGCTTTTTGCACCACACTAACCATGTGAGTCCCATAGCTTTGTCTAGCCAATGTCCCACTAGCCAACATTCTGTATCAACAAGTTCAGGAATTGGCTCACCCAACCTGTCTGTGCAAGCCAATAACAATGTAAGTTTGTACCTTCAGATGTTGATGGAACATTTCAACCATGCAATGTAGGTCTATGAGGCCCCAGGCAAAATGGATCTCAATCAAGACTTGGATGTCAAGGTTGTTTCATCAAAACATGGAGCTGGCTATAACAAGATTTTGTTGCTTGACATAAAGGAGCTGCTCAAGTATTTTCTTCTGCCAAAAGTCAGTTTTTTGATCTTTTATTGTCTTGGTTATAGGACTAGTTATATCCCAAGCTAACAAAGATTGTTGGCAATGCCAATCATCCTTTGTGCAAGAAACATCATAGTTCAATTGCTGCTGGCAAGGATCTCCCTCCTTCCTATGCTAATCACCTGGCCTCTCAGAAAAACATCAATAAGGACTTGAATTGATTTCTCAGTGGACCAATCTTTACAGCCAACTTGCTTACCATGATCTTAGTCACGTGGATTGTGCAACATGCTTCACCTTGAGCTAGGTTTGGAGACCCCGCCCTTTTTTCAGCTTTTTACACAGTGTAGAACTTATAACCCAACAAGGGTTATACAGAGCTGGAAGAGGATAATCTACTACTATAATGACTAGTAGAAGTTGTCTAAGGACTGCTCTTCTAAAACAACACAATCAGGAAAGGGCACTGTTGTATTGAGTACAGATAAGGCACCAGAGAAATATATCTTCACACGTATTTTTAACTTCAAAGCACAATTTTAATTACTATCAACACTGCTATAGTGTTATTCCCAAATGATAACTGAAGAAAATAAGCAATATCTTTATGATATTATTCCCAATAAGTCTTTTTGACTATAAAACTAAAGTAAACTTCTCTTTATAGCTATAATAAAGGGTGTATTTAAGTGACCAGGTACTATTAAAATAAGTTTATGATGATAAACAATATAATAACTGCGTAAGTGATAAAGAAAAAAGGGGAACAACAGTCCCATAATCATCTCAAAGTATATATAACAATGTACTCCAACTTTTACAATGGTCAACAGCCTCAAAACCAATCAAATCCGTCCAGAAATCCCTAAAAACCCTATGATGACACAATGTGATGATTTTGTTACTAATAAATGATGTAATTTTCACAGCTAAAAGTGATCAATGATGCAATAATATGATGTACAGCACTTCTTATGATGAATACAGGTGATTTTTTCCTTGTAAACTAGCTGAAAACCAAATTTTGAGATTACAAATTTTTTCAGATGTGCTCCAATTTTTGATTACTAAAGTGCATCTTGTAGCCCTTGTGTTACTGATCATTTATGACACCCATATGACCTATTTACGATGAGTGATGAGTAAGATTTTGAGTTGTGAAGTTCAGGTTTTTAGTGTTACATGTTGACTTGTGACTGTAAATTCGAGATTCACACTAATTTCTTATCTGCGTTATAACTTTTTACATAAACCTCCGCTACTATTGATTGAAAGTTTTTACATTATGTAATCTACTCTTCTGCGTTGAATGAGCTATCTACCAGCCTATTCTGACGTCATTTGACATATGTAATAAGCTGAAAACCTTCATTTTTCACGAAATTCACCCATTTTCTTCACTTTTCACAGCTGCTACTCTCTTTTTATTGCTCATGTAATATGACATCATCCTCTATAGCCTTAAAAATCCCGGAAAATCCTCTTGGCAACCTTAAATTTCACTATTACCACCATTACATATGCAAACTACATGTATACCTCTTGTTTACCAACTTCGAAAAAGTACCTTTTCTCTAATAACTTCTGTTTGTTCTTATCAACCTTCAAGATTAAAATTGGTACAGTATAATATAATGTTGTTCTTTCATATGCTAACCTCATAATACCCATAACTTTATTATTACTACCCTAAAAACCATTTTCCAACCTGTATACCTATATTTTTGAATTTTCCTTATGTTGTTCTTTCTTTCTTTTTGTAATGAATTTGTGAATAAACTCTAATGATATTGATAAGTAATGTGAAATAAAATGATGTAATGTTAACCCAATGACCAATACATAAGCCTATAAGAGCTTCAATTGATCCAAAAACCTCCATTTCAAATTTTCTGTCCTGCTAAACCTTTCTGATAAACTGGTAAACTACTAAATATGAATTTTTGATTGATCACTTGTATTGATCACCACAACGGTCAATCAAGTGCAGTTGTTTGATCAAGAAAATGGGCTGCTCAGCAAGCTGTCATTCTTCACTTGTTGTTGCACAGCAAGGCTATCAACACCGTAAAAGTGAGTTTTTTTATCTCTCAAATTGTCTCTATTTCTATCCATTTTCCTTTCTTCTCTTATGTTCAATTCATCTTATATTTAAATTTGACAGGAAAACAAGGCCAGGTTCCGCCTAATCCATGACTTTTGGAATACAAAACATGAAAATGGTCAAAAATCACCAAAATTGGAGGTTTTTAGTTGATTACATATGTCAAAACTTGTCAGATCAGAATGGGTGATATCTCAATCAATGGGGAATCATTCATTTCATAATGTACAGCCTTTAAATCATTAGTAACAGAGGCGTAGTGAAAAATTATAAGGAAACAGAGAAAATATTGTGGATTTTGAATTTGACACACACACACACATGTAAAGTAACATTTACATGACAAAAGCTTATTTTATCAATCTCTACAACTCAATGATGTATTCATCACACATCAGGAATAGATGATTTTGGGGTGACAAATGATCAGTATCACAAGGGCTACAAAATGAGCTATAGTAATTCAAAGTTGGACATCTTTACAAAAAAGCCTGTAATTCCAAAAATGGGTTTCAGCTATGAATATTGGGAAAAATCAACTGTGTTCATCATAAGAAAATCTATTTATCCTTTATTAACATCAATTGATCAAATTCACGGCTTAAATCACAACAAATAAGATCAATGATGACATCATAAGGCTACATTGGAAGATTTTTGTTGGTTTTTGACGGTTTTTGAAGTGTGTTTACCGTTGTTGAAAGTTTGGAAGGGTTTTATATAATATTGATGGTGGTTTTACATGATTTTGTTCCCCTTTTTTCTCATCTTATACTTTCAAGAGTGTCTTCAATCATTATTAGATTGCTTTAGCAGTACTAAGTTCACTAAATAGCCCCTTTATATCAAAGGAGAAATTTCTTTACATGTGATAAGACTACAAGTCCTCTTTGGAATAACAATCTAATTGATTGTTGCTAGTTTAGTAATTAACCATTTTGTTTTTTTTGTTTTCAAATTGGAATAACACTATGTTGAGTTTTACTTTATTCCAAAAATTCACGGGAATAATACTTGAATTAAGTATTGATAAATCATTTTTCTCTGGTTCCTTATCCCAAAGAAGTCAACAAATCCCTGTGTTGGTTTTTTCAAAGAGGTAGTCTCAGGCAACTTCTATCACTTATTTATACTAGTAGGGAGTTCGCACCGTGACGTTTTTCTAGCGATTGTATTGCAAGAAACGGATCATCCATGCCAGCAATGTGCTGCATGTGTGCAGGATCCAGAGTGGAACGGATGGCAAGCATAGCCTGTTGCTGTCACATCTCGAATTTGTCTAGTTCATCTGGATCGGAAGGTGCAGGGACAGAAGCTCGAATAAAGGAACCAAGACCTGTTGCCTTGATGTAACCTTCGATATTCTTCTTCCAATGATATATGTCACAGTCACCCAGCTTGGGAAAGGAACCTATTAAAGATGTACTTGGCATCGCCCCACGTGATTCACTCATGGTGCTATCCTGGTGTTCTGTAGTGCGTCGTACAGTAACCACGGATGACTCGGAAGCAGATTTATCAGATGCGTCTGACGTGGAAGAAGAACGTTCACTGGCTGAACCTTCACTAGCAGGCGTACTAGCAGGCGTGGGATAAGATGTTGATGTGGGGAGGTGGTGGGCGTCGGAAGAATTGTGAAGATCCGATGAATTGCCTGAAGGTTGCATTCGATGTAATCGATTGCTGGAGATACCTCAGCTAGGCGCTGGGCTCATAACCTAATGATGCACAAGAAAGCTGTACGTAGTAGTCAGCACTCTATGTTTGTGATGAATGAGAATATAATAGAGTGATGCTCGAAGGACAGTGTTTGAGAGAAGAATGAAACAGAATCAATACTAACCTGTACGTAGTAGTCAGCACTCTATGTTTGTGATGAATGAGAATATAATAGAGTGATGCTCGAAGGACAGTGTTTGAGAGAAGAATGAAACAGAATCAACGCCCAAACAACAACAGGCTCTGGAGAACAACAGATTATATATGAAATAGTACAAGCATCTAATTTAGTATAAGCATATAATGAATTTGATAATAGTGTGTATGATGATTTGAAATACGTAGGAGTATGTAGTGTCAACAATCCCTCTTTAAGCTCTGTAAAGCTCTTGTTGAGCTTTAGGTTTTCCAGCCTGCATATTGGTTTCTTGCGCACCCAATTGGTTTACATCCTGCAGATAATTTTCCAATGCGGTTCCGGACTTATGAGAGCATCAGCACCAGGACCTTGTAAAAGGGCAAATATGTACAGGACATTTTACAAACACATGAGATTAAACACAGGGCACCAGACCTTGCAAACAACCTGTATGGTTTGGGTGTCATGTGAAATCATCCCTCTGCTTTCCATTAATGGACTGCAGCTTATATTCCAAAAATCACCCGACCGGGACCAAACGTTGGAGCTTTACACCTATCTTATCTAACTGTCATCCAAAAATGTCCCACAACTCTTCTCAATCAGGTCCAAGGCCAACATATTGCCTGTTTGGGCAATGCATGATTTGTACATTTGTTCATTTACAAAGCTTTGGTTTCTCCAAAATTTTACAACATTCCGGGAAAGTTGAAATACACCTTCTTTCCTGTCAACTCTGTCAGATACAGCAACATCATTTAGAAGGTCCTGGTGCTGATGTCTGACAGGATTGCACTCCAGAACTTTGTTGATGTTGGAGTGGTTGAATATCAATGTAATTATGTCATAAATCATGTTAAAGTTGAATATACCAACTAGTTGTGTGAAAATGTCAGTTTACAGGGCCCGGTGGCTTGGGTCCGTAAGGTAAAACATCAAAATTTTGATGTTTTCCAACATTCTACCACTGGTGGAGATGCTCTTAGAGCATCAGCACCAGACCTTGTAAAACGCTGTATGACACAGAGTTGACAGGAAAGAAGGTGTATGCCTACTTTGCCGGAACCCTGTAAAATTTTGGCAAAACCAAGGCTTTGAAAATGTACAAAAGTCCAAATCATACGTTGCCTGCCCCAGATGATATGTGATATGAGAATGACCATGTGGTTGCTTTGCGTGTGATTGAGATATGACATGCAAGGTTGCTGTTTGACAGTAAGACTTCATACGTCCAATATTGGTAGGTTAAGTTTGGTAGTTTGGTCCGTTTGGACGCTGCTGGCCATTTAGAGCACCCACTATGGTTGTGTTAACGACATGATTTAGTGTTACCGTAACACTAAAATACCCACAGGTCCACTATGGACCTCTTTTAGACCTGCGGTCCGTACAACCACGTCAAATCTTGCACTCCGTGTGTTCAGATCTATGCAAGCCTACGACTTGATTTATGGTAGCATAATTGGTCAACAACTGTATTTTTCAAAACCTCAACTTCAACACTTTAAACTTCAACTCCAAAGCTCAGCCTTCAAACTTTAAACCTCATCCTCAAAAGTCGACTTTGATACACCATATTTTGGAACATCCTTTGAATCGAATCGATTTCAATCAAGGGTTGATCTTTTTCCTATCATAAAAACAACCCTCACTCTACTTGTTTCAACTTTACTCACGACTTGTGTAGATTATCATTATTAATTAACCATGAAATACTCTTGTTGTCCTTGTAAATTTCTGCTACAATGAAATCTGAATGTGCAATATCACCCTACATCTTATAGTTTTGTGAGACACCTCAAAAATTCAGGTGTGACATAGTCATCATACAATTGATCAGCACACCGAGCTCAATCTCGATCTATTCAGATTCAAGTCCGAGGAGGTGAAGGTGGTGTGTGAGGCCTATCAAACAAGAAGACAAGTCTGTCAAATTCTTGTTGTTTCTCATCATTGTCTTTTGAAGACAAAGAGGGTCGATGTCTTTTCAAGGAATTTGGAGCGGGTGTTGGTGAATGGTTTTTTGGATTGAGTTTATGATAAATTCATTTCAAAATCAAACCACTGTGGATCAGGTTGATTCACAGTGATTTATTAAATAAATGTAAATTCATAAATCCCCCCCTTCAAGCGTAACTTCAGCACTTATGCCCTAACAAGGACTCTAAGACTGACGCTTTGCCTGAAGGCAGGGACCTCCAAATTTACACTTTTACACAACACACCTCAGTTTCAGCCGCCAGAAATCTTTTGAAATCATGACTTGCTCGCGAGGTGCGCCTTGTCGACCTCATAATACCTTCAATCGTTGTCTCTATTTGTACTCCACCTATTGCCTTCTGGCCTGCACGCTTTTTCCTCTACCAAGTACATTTTATCTTGCTAAATGAAACTTGACTTCTTTCTGTTCCCTGTTAAACTTTCCATTTATCCTTCAACATCAATTGCCTTTTGCCGCATTCAGACTTGCAATTTCCGCTACCACTTTATTCAACATATCATTACTCCCATATGCATAACACCTCCACCTGCATTCCCTCGTAGCAGCCTTTCTGCATTCCACTTCCATCTGTATATGTTATGCATCCAATATCTTTTGTCTCTGCCCTATGTATACAATTCCCTTTTGGTGTTGTTCCTTACACCCTTCACCTATCTTCAATTTCCTTTTTGTTTGCATCATACTAATCTATATCCGCAACGCAGCAACAGATACCCTACTGGTACCGGTATTGTACCGTACCATATCTGTTTTGCTCAGTACCGTACCGGGAGTACCGTAACTTGGTGCCAGGTACAATACTGGAGGGGCTCAAGACCCATTTTTATTTTCAGGTACGGTACTCAGTATTGTACCTGACACACAGTTACGGCACTGGGTACTGCTTTGGACTAGTACCGGGAACCCAGGTACTGTACCGTACCGTACCTGTTTCTGAATGGTACTGAAGCACCAAGGGACTTGATAGCCTTTGTCCTTCTTGTCAAGTGGCACCACTGACACAATTTTGTTTGTTACTATTCTTATTTTTGTTTATCACTTTCAACATGTTCTTTTGGTCTTCTTTTGATTTTTGGTCAATACAATGGCTGCTTTGTCACAGTACCAAAGAGTACTTGCCACAGTACCGAGTAGTACCTGCCAACCGTACGACGCTGACCGACCGCATTGC
>NW_006768900.1:49776-55644 GCF_000204055.1 Melampsora larici-populina 98AG31
TAAACCGTAACAATCTCTGAATTCCTATTCCCACTTTTCTCTATTGAATCCTATTCATCCTATTCTTTATTCTCTCAGATTCTTCTCACAATCCTGTATTGTTCTTCAAGAACTTCTTTGAGTCTTAAACTTTTTTTTTCCCTCCCACCTCTCCCTGAAGTTGTACATGTAATGGCCGCCCCAAGCGGACCATATTTGATACTTGTCTCTCAACATATGTACCTAAGCTATTCTCATAGTCCCTTATTTACATATTGAAATCTAGGGCTCTTGCCCCGATTCAAGCTAATCTCAACAACGCGAGTTTAGCCCGAATCACAACCTGCACCAAAACCTATTCTCTTGTCATGAAATGAAATACACCCCAAAGATTATGAAGTCATTCACATTCAATCAATCAACAAACCATTCAGCTCAAACTTCTTTCACTAACGCAAAATGAATCGATTCTTTAATAATTTTGGGTGAAATAGCTTTACTTCTTGAATCTTCAGTTGAAGGGAATTTAGATAGATTGTTTCAAAGTGTTTCCAAAGAAATTTTATATGGTATTTCAGCTGTTTGAAATCATTAAAAACTTGATAAAGGAATCAAGTTTTTAATTTGTGAAATGGGTAAGTAATCTATCACAATCTCAAATTGCTTTCCCAATCGATCAAATTGCTAAATGAAAACTTTTTCCAAATTTGTTTGATAGGTAAACTGCATATGTCACCTCTCATTCAGTTGTACCAAGTCCAGCTTTGCATTCATCAATTCTATCCCACCTCTTCTCACTTTCTTCTTCAACCTAAGAAACTTACCAAGTTTACCACTTCCAATTGATTTAAAATTGAAATAGAGCCTCAACTTATTATGACAAATGTCGAAGACCTTATCATACATCAGGTTATACCCTTGCCCCAAATCTTATAATTCTACCAAGGAAGTGAATGAACTTAAAGATGATGTCATTGATCATCATTGTAATGATAGTCAAAAAGACAATCATTTAGCTTGGAAAGAGATTGAAATGTATGAAGTTTTATCTGGAACCAATCCTTGAAGCTCTTGGTGACCATTGAATTATGTACTCAAGTGATTTTACAGGTTTGTCATTCTTTCTCTCTTGGCTGTAAAAATACAAGGATTGTCAAAGTCTAAAGGAATGAAACAGGGCGAAATTTTTCTTTGCTTCCCGGTCTGCATTCATTGGGATTGGGTTCTTTGTTTGACAATAATAGCCGTGTTCAAACCTGACCTGGTTTCAAAAAACCCAGTTGACCCGGTGGACTTTTTGGCTGGGAGCTGTCAAGAACTGTCAATGGATACACAAAGTTACCACCAGAAAAGCAACTGGGTAAACGAGTTTTAGTGTCAACCAGGTTAGGTTTGAACACGGCTAATGGAGAAAAAGAATAAAACATCAATTTGGAATTGAAATCTAATCATGATGAATGTAAATTTGAAATATTTAGAGAATGTCCTTGAGAACTTGGTGAAGATTTAGATAATGTATTCAGACTTTTTGCTCACTTGAAATTTTCAATCTTACAAAAGAATATTATTTGTCTTTATACTCTTCCTTCACCGAAGTGTCTTATACTAATTGTTTGTGTGTGGTTTGATTTTTTTCAGAGAATGGTATGGGTTATAAAGTCAAAGTATCTTTCCCTTCAATTATAATAATGTATTTGAATACCTTTGAGTGAGTCAAATGAGCAGTCATTTGAATTTTTATCATCCATTGGGTTTCCTCTTTATTAGAGTTGTAAACCATCTGTCTCTGTGTTTTGTGGAGATTTTGCTTTGATTAAAATATGGGTGATGTAAACCATTTTCTATAGGTCAGTTGATTTCCATGTGAACTGAGTATATTGTCACAATGTGTGTTATACCCAACATCACCTTTGAATCTTATTTGGAATGTATTTAACCTTTGATAGTTGCTACGTGGTTTTGGGCTTGACACAAAATAATGTGGTTAGTTGAGCATGGAGCATATGTCCCAATCATTTATCCAATTTCATGTGTTTGTTTTCCTGAGCCTGACTCAAACCTCCGGCCATTTAGACCACAAGGATTAAGACTCTACTCATTAAACTTAGAGGCGGGCAAGCCCGCCTAAGCTCTAGTCTTTGGTAAATCACACCTAACATCATCCCGTAGTGGATTTCATGCGGTTACCAACTTTGGTAAATCACACATGATCAAATTTTGCGCTCAGGAACGCAAATTTTACAATAAATCACCGTCACCATAGTGGGTGCTCTTATGGACAGTCAAGGTCACAATTTACACGTTGTGTAAACCATACAGGTTGTTTGCAAGGTCCGGTGCATTGGATTTAGTCTTGCGGGTTTGTGAAATGCCCTGTATTTAACTTTTTACAAGGTCCGGTGCTGATGCTCTTAGGTCCATATTATACAGTTATTCAAAATATGCAAACAGAGGACCCTGGAATGCCCCTACAAAGGGTAGTTGTTACGATCCTGTAACATGTGAAACTCGTGAAAGACTCACACAATATGTCACAGATAGATGAAGCCCCTACTTGTACACGTCACTGTTGTAGTACTTCTCTTTCTCTTCAACCGACAATCTATTAACTAGACTGAACCCAGATATCCACGACCACCAGCACCTGACCCGTGAGCGAGCCTTAACATATTGTCGGTTCTACCTTCGACGGGCGTCGAGGATTACGGAAGACTAGAGAAACAGTGAAAAGATCAAAAATCAGAACTTCGGCGAATCAAAATTGAAACCTTGCAGATTAACTAGATTAAACTTTTAGAACTTTATCGAATCAAGATCAGAACCTCACGGATCGACTGGATTAACAAACTTTAAACTTTAGAACGTTATAGAATCAGATTATAGACCAACTATATTGAACTTATTCAGATTACCGAAGTATTGGTGTTAGAATTGATATTGGACATCAGAATTATCAGCTTGTGATTCACACAATTTCAGAACTTCATCGAACTATACTACGTACCCCACAAGAACCCCACAATCCACACAACCACCATGTCTCCTTCGTACAGAACCCCTAGCGGTGATGACGATACCGACTCTGAATCTAATTTCGTCGACGCACACGTTCCTACCTTGCCTATCACCAAACTCACAAGTGAGGAGATGGATGAAATCCAACGCCAGATCACCGAGTTACAGAACTCACTAGCGGGAGAACAAAACCTC
The DNA here is from genome assembly GCF_000204055.1 of Melampsora larici-populina 98AG31. Classification (NCBI taxonomy): domain Eukaryota; kingdom Fungi; phylum Basidiomycota; class Pucciniomycetes; order Pucciniales; family Melampsoraceae; genus Melampsora; species Melampsora laricis-populina. Next base: position 52,966 of record NW_006768900.1, read on the forward strand.
CGAGAGCAAGCTGAGGCGAGAAGCCGGCAAGCTGAAGAGCGATTAGCTGCCATCGAGTCCAATCAGGCACGCCTCCCACCAAATACCCATACCGCTGCACCTGTAGCGACGAACCAGTCTGAGATGACTCACATCCCCAAGGGTCCTAAAGGCTCTACTCCAGATAAATTCGACGGTACCCGTGGTAGTCCTGCGGAGGTATTTGCGAGCCAAGTTCAGCTTTACATGCTGGCTCACCCCGGGCTATTCCCCAACGATCGTGCCAAAGTGGTGTTTGCATTGTCGTATCTGACAGGCACCGCTAGTGCATGGGCTCAGCCATTAATGAGGGATTTACTCAACGACACCACCTCTGCGACGGTAACCTTTGAACGATTCGTTAATAACTTCAAGGCCATGTACTTTGATACTGAGAAGAAGTCTAAGGCCGAGAAAGCAATCCGTTCTTTATCTCAGAAAACAACCGTTGCTGCGTATACTTATGAATTCAATATGCATGCTACTAACACGGGTTGGGAGGTACCTACGCTGATCAGTCAGTACGAACAGGGATTGAAGCGAGAGATTAGAGTGGCAATGGTGCTAATTCAAGAAGAGTTTACTACGATAGAACAAATTTCAAACTTGGCAATTAAATTAGACAATAAGATTCATGGTGTAGCAGACACTTCCACCCCAGCCACCACCGCTCGAGATCCCAATGCTATGGATATATCATCATCCTACACCTGATTGTCCAACAAAGAAAGAGCTCGACGATTGCGATCAGGGTTATGTTTTCATTGTGGTGTCCAGGGCCATTTAGCCAATGCGTGCCCAAACAAAAGTGGTGATAGGAGAGGGAAAGGGAAGGGAAGTTACCGTGCTAGAGTTGCTGATTTAGAGATTCAATTGGCGGCTTTGAGAAGTGGAGGAGCTGCAGTTAATGATCAGATGGAAGGTACTAGTCGTGGTGATGCTTCAAAAAATGGAGGCGCTCAAGCCTGAAGGTTGTGCCTCGCTTGAGCTTAGAGGTTTTGGGTAGTTCAATAGGGATAGGAGCCAGTAGAGTTGTACATTGCAATAACGGCGATCCCCGCCTATTTCTTTCACTTCCTTTTCCATGATCCAAAACCCCCGCGCCACACCATTTGCCAGACCCCTAGCCCGACTCCTGATTGATTCAGGTGCTACTCACAATGTCTTGGGAGAATCCTTTGCTAAGGAGACAAACCTGTTACAGCACGGCGTGAGTACATCAAGAGAAATAACAGGTTTCAACGGATCCAAAGCCACGTCTTCACATGAACTGGATTTATTTATGGATCACGACACTCACCCGACAAATTTCATCATTACCGGCCTGAAAAATACTTATGACGGCATACTTGGAATCCCTTGGATCAAATCGAATTACCACCGGATCAACTGGACGCAGAACAGTATAGCCTCTGCCAATGTTCTCACTGCCTCCACTGTAGGGGAGTCGTCAAGACCGACAAACCCCTCGTCGGGTCCCAAGGTGGAACTTTGGAGGGACGCTAGGTACCGTGACGAGGGGATGTGCACTTTTAATAGCGCATTACACTACACCAAATGTAATCTTTACCGGGTGGTAAAGAAAACTACTGACATAGAAAAGTCCTGAGGCAACAGGAAGAGAGCTAAAAATCTGAAAAAATATGCACCTTGTTCCTAGATGTTGGGGCGTCATGATGAGTAATTTTTTGTATTTTACACGCAGATATTGGTTAATGTACTAACAATAAAGGCTGAAAATCATCAAAAACCCACCTGTAACAATACCTGAAATTTGGCCCTTGATTTTGTAGACAGGATTTTGAAATCTTCAAACATCAATAACTTTTGCAGTTCTGAATCAAATAACTCGATTTTTGGTTCATTGAAAAGGTGAGTCTTTCCTCTACATTTTTCATTGAGACACCACATCTGTAGCCCGTCTGAAGAAGGTCCTACGGAGCTATTCATGCAGAACTGTTTGGACATATGTAGAGCGTTCAAATGACTAGATAGCACCTTGCTGACATTATGAAGTGTAAAGCAGAATGGTTCAGCTTTTGAATGAACCAAAAATCGAGTTATTTGGAGCAGAATTGCAAAAGTTATTGAAGTTTTTAGACCACAAAATATTGTCTTCATAATCATGACCCAAATTTCAGGTATTGTTACATGTGGGTTTTTGATGATTTTCAGCCTTTATTGTTAGTACATTAACCAATATCTGCGTGTAAAATACAAAAAGTTACTCATCATGACGCCCCAACATCTAGGAACAAGGTGCATATTTTTTCAGATTTTTAGCTCTCTTCCTGTTGCCTCAGGACTTTTCTATGTCAGTAGTTTTCTTTACCGCCCGGGTAAAGATACATTTGGTGTAGTGTTAGCATCCCCGCAGAGTGAGTCCGATATTTCTTTTAATTCACCATTGATGTTAGCAACAGAAGACAAGCTTGTTTCTCCACTAAATCAGCTTTCTAAGACACACAATAACCTCACCCATCCCACCACCTCGACTACGACCGACCCGACAAACCCATTGAATGAAAATAAGAAGACTCCAAAGACCGTTGGAACTGATCACGTTGTGGCTGTTGATCCAGCCTCGTCAAATCCGCACCATACCCCTGAAGGTCCAAAAGAGGAGCCCAAAGGGCACGCTATCCGAGCGCTCATTATATC
>NW_006768900.1:55753-59718 GCF_000204055.1 Melampsora larici-populina 98AG31
GCAGCAGTTTTCTCCCTTGAAATAAGTTCTCAAGTCGCAGTCGACGCAGCGAAAACTTCATGGTCAACTTCAGCGCGACTTGCGGCCGACAACAAGAAAACTCAACCTATCAGGACAGCCGACGAACTCGTACCGTCTGTGTACCACCGGTACCTTCACTTGTTTCAGAAGTCAAAAGCTCAGGTTTTACCACCCGAAGAAAGTACGATTTTAAGGTCGAGCTGGTAGAGGGTGCTCAACCTCAGGCTAGCCGCATCATCCCACTGTCCCCAGCCGAAAACGCCGCACTCGACGAGTTGATCAACTCAGGACTAGCCAATGGGACCATCAGGTGCACCACTTCGCCATGGGCGGCGCCGGTCCTGTTCACTGGCAAGAAGGACGGTAATTTACGGCCTTGTTTTGATTATCGGAAATTAAACTCATTGACGGTAAAGAACAAATACCCGTTGCCGTTGACGATGGATCTCGTCAATAGCCTATTAGATGCAGATGAATTCACTAAACTAGACATGCGGAATGCATACGGGAATCTACGAGTAGCTGAAGGCTATGAGGACATTCTTGCTTTTATCTGCAAGGCGGGCCAGTTTGCACCGTTGACAATGCCATTTGGACCAACGGGGGCACCTGGTTTTTTCCAATTTTTTATGCAAGACATCTTATTACGTCATATAGGCAAAGATGCAGCAGCCTTTCTTGATGATATCATGATTTATACCAAGAAGGGCGCTAATCATCAAGAATCAGTGCTTCAAATTTTGGAAATCTTGGATAAGCAACAGTTATGGCTTAAACCTGAAAAGTGTGAATTTTCACGCTCAGAAGTCGAATACTTAGGACTGATTATTTCACACAATAAGATCCGCATGGACCCAACTAAAGTCAAAGCAGTTACCAAATGGCCAGCGCCCCATAACGTCAACGAACTTCAACGATTTATAGGGTTCGCTAACTTCTACAGACGGTTTATAGATCAATTTTCTAAGACAACCCGACCTCTACACAACCTGACTAGAGACAATACCCCGTACATTTGGGATTCAAGTTGTGACGAGGCATTTGTGGCATTGAAAACAGCGTTTACATCGGCCCCAATCTTAAAGATCGCAGATCCATACAAACCGTTTGTATTGGAATGTGATTGTTCTGATTTTGCCCTAGGAGCGGTCTTATCCCAGCGGAGCGAAGAAGATGGTGAACTACACCCTGTGGCTTATCTTTCACGGTCTTTAGTGCAGGCAGAGCGTAATTATGAGATTTTCGACAAGGAACTTCTTGCTATTGTCGCGTCTTTTAAGGAGTGGCGCCACTATTTAGAGGGCAACCCCAACAGACTGGAGGTAATAGTGTATACGGATCATCGCAACCTCGAAACCTTCATGTCAACAAAGCAACTAACTAGACGTCAAGCTAGATGGGCCGAAACTTTAGGATGTTTTGATTTTCAAATCAAATTCCGTCCTGGAAAACATGCAACCAAACCCGATGCGCTGTCAAGAAGACCCGACTTAGAGCCTAGCAATGCTGATAAACTCACATTTGGACAGCTATTACGACCTGAAAATATAGGCCCAGATACATTCACAGAAATCGCCACTTTAGAATCTTTTTTCGAAAATGAAGACATTGTGCTAGACAATGCCGAACATTGGTTCGAAGCAGACGTTATGGGAATCTCGGAAGTCACAGATGAAGACCCCATCCTCAATGATGAAGACTTAATTTCACTAATTAGGACAGCAACACCAGACGACCCTCGACTACAAGAACTGATTCAGGCAACCGAACACCCCATTTCATCCAAGCTAAAGAAAGCAGTATCAATGTATACAGTGAAGGATGGTGTTCTGTATAATCAAGGATGTATTGAAGTACCCAATGATAACAAAATCAAATATCAGATTATTAGGAGCCGTCACGATAGTTTATTAGCAGGACATCCGGGTCGATCAAAGACATTAGGACTGGTCCACAGGAGTTTCACATGGCCATCACAGAAGGCGTACATCAACAAGTACGTAGATGGTTGCGATTCGTGTCTCAGGTGTAAGACAAGCACGCAGAAGCCTATAGGATCATTGGAACCTCTACCCATACCTAGCGGCCCGTGGCTGGACATCAGTTATGACCTGATTACGAAATTACCGACTTCAAATGGCAAAGACAGCATCTTGACTGTAGTCGACCGCATGACTAAGATGAGCCATTTTATTGCGTGTAACGAAGCTATGACGGCCGAAGAATTGGCGGATTTGATGGTCAAGTTTGTATGGCGATTACATGGTACGCCTAAAACTATCACATTGGATAGGGGAAGTATTTTCGTGTCTCAGATAACTAAAGAATTGGACAAGAGACTGGGTATCCGCTTACAACCATCTACAGCATATCACCCACGCACGGATGGCCAGTCAGAAATATTGAACAAGGCAATCGAACAATTTTTAAGGCACTTCATAAATTATCGACAGGATAACTGGGAGTCACTATTGCCAATTGCGGAATTTTCGTATAACAACAAGGACCACGCTGCAACAGGAGTATCACCATTTAAGGCAAATTATGGTTTTAACCCCAATTTTGGTGAAGTACCGTCGGGAGAACAATAGCCACGTTCAAACCTAACCCGGTTGACACAAAAACCCGGTTACCCAGTTGGTTTTCTGGTGGTAACTTTGTGCATCCATTGACAGTTCTTGACAGCTTCCAGCCAAAAAGTCCACCAGGTCAACTGGGTTTTTTGAAACCGGGTCAGGTTTGAACGCGGCTAATGCATCCCAAGCGTAGAAGAACGATTGAAACAATTGACCGAGGTGCAATCTGAGCTGACTGAATGTTTAAAAATCGCACAGGAGGAAATGAAAGCCCAATTCGACAAAGGCGTTAGGACAACCCCTGATTGGCACATAGGCGATCAAGTATGGCTTAACGGGCGAAATTTATCAACTACACGACCAACCCCCAAATTAGACCATAAATGGATGGGTCCCTTCACTATTATCGAAAAGATTTCTCGTTCTGCATACAAGCTGACTTTGCCTGCATCAATGAGGGGTGTACACCCAGTATTTCATGTTTTGCTACTTAGGAAACACAAACCCGACGGAATTGAAGAGCGGAGCCAACCAGAACCACAGCCAACAATAATTGACGATAATGAAGAGTGGGAAGTGTCTGAAGTCTTAGATTGCCGCAAGAGGTATAACAAAGTAGAATATTTAGTGGCTTGGAAGGGATTTGGAGCCGAGCATAATTCATGGGAACCTCAGGTCAATTTAAAGAACTGTAAGGAGCTATTGAATGATTTTGATGCTAGGTTTCCCAATGCGGCGGAGAAGCACAAAAGGACACGGCGTAAGTGAGAGGGCAAGCTTTTTCCCACTGGGTTTTTTAATGCTGCCCGTGGGAAGAACACAGATCTTGCAAGAGGGAGATTGGGCGTAAAAGGGGGGATAATGTTACGATCCTGTAACATGTGGAACTTGTGAAAGACTCACACAATATGTCACAGATAGATGAAGCCCCTACTTGTACATGTCACTGTTGTAGTACTTCTCTTTCTCTTCAACCGACAATCTATTAACTAGACTGTATTGAAGTACAGGTTTCCTCGTTATTTTCTCTCTATTTTCTCTTACAATAATAACCATCCTACTCGTCCGCATTGAGCGTACTTGTACATTTCTTTTTATTCTTTTTGCTTCTTTGTTCCATGTCTCACAACACCGTATCAACCATTCCCAAAGCGGCGCATGAGAGTCACAATAATGTTAGTTTGCGTAAACCTATGTCTAGAAAAGAGTCCTATAAAAGACGTTGTTTAGTGCTGTATCTGTTGTCTCTTCACTCAACATCTTATCGTCTTTTACTTGCCACCTTCCAACAGGTGCCTTTCTCTTTCATCACTCTTTCGTGATACCAGCCATAGCGCTTTACCTAATCACTAATACGTGATTCCTACC
>NW_006768901.1:0-5001 GCF_000204055.1 Melampsora larici-populina 98AG31
CCTTTGATAATGTTTACTAACATCTCGAAGACTTGTATTGAGTTATCAAAATCACGTTCTAAGAGACGTTGAGTTGATCGAAAAGCACTTCGAAGATTATCAGATGGGACCTATGTGATCATCATCGTCATAATAAAGGATAGGTCAGTTTTAAGAGATCATCAAATAAAGGTAAATGAATGAATTGAATTACCTTTAGGAAGGGTTGCTCTAGTAAAAGGATATCATCATGTTTGATTCGGTTTGACATTTCTCATCCAATTGAATTCTGAATGGTAATGTTCAATAGCTTGAAGAAAACAGAAAGCGTTGATCATCAACAACCCAAAGCTCAACTGAATCCAATCATCCGGATTACCCGAAGATCATGAACCGGAATATCGGATATTCAGATTTGAAAGCATACTCAGACATACACCCGCGGGGCCAAGACTCAAGCCATCACGGGGGATGGAAAAAAAGGCTTTCCGCTTTCCAGGTCAAATTTTCGACATTTTAGCCAGAAAACATCAAGAATTCACCAAGATGACCTCAAATCATTCTCAATCATCTCACGGATTCTTCACAGTAGACCAACCTAACTTTCCACCACCATTACTTTATCCTCAATTCGCAGAACCCACCATCTATTTACCAACTTCTGAACCACCGATTCGTTCAAACTTATCAACTATCTCTAATTTCAATCATCATCAAGAGTTTAATGAATCTTCTCAAAATCATCCGTCTTCATTACTTCTTAATTCACTTTCGACACTTGGAAAAGATGGCGATGTTAAGTCGGTTAGAAAGGAATTGTGTATTGTTTTTGAAGAAGTGGAAGATTTGATTCATGAGACGGATGTGGTGTTTAGTAGTATGTAAGTCATGATTGATGATGATGATATCCTTTAGGTGACTTTGAATTGATGGATCTTTTGGGGGTTTCTTTGATAACACGAGAAAAGTGAACAGATGTATACTTCAGATCCATCACCTACTCTAACGTTTGAAAGATTAAAGAATTTATTAACAAGATTTGAAAAATTGATTAATGAGATCTCGTTAAGTGGATTTGGTGGATTACCCATCGATTCACTTTATAATCTTCATACACTACTCGATTCTAAAGAACGAGAAGTTCAAGAGCTTTATGTCGAACGACAAAAAAGACGTGATGGATCGAATATCGTGATGGGAATCTTACAGTCTTCGAATAATTCTAATGGGAATACTAATCCACCGGCTGTCTTGGTCACTGGAGACTCTGGTGTGGTATGATCTTTCGGTATTGGAATTGATCACTTGGACACATGGAACATCTCTTGGCTTACGGATCAAGGAACTACGATACACATCACCCATCGAGCATAGTCAACATGGTGAATCATTGGCAAAACATTCAACATATTGACCATGAATGCTACAAAAGCGCGCGAGAAGGTTGTACTCAGCTGGATCACATCACATGACTCGCCTACTTAGGCTCAACGATCGAGGACGAAACTGACCTCAGACAAATCGCAAGCATACATTCGTGTTTAGTTTATGTAGTAGGCGAAGTTTTGTAAAATATATAGGTTGATATCCATCTTCACATTTCTTGGACATACAATTTGATGTATTCATGCGCTGATGGTTTGTTGAAAGAGTTGTTATTGTGTAATGTATATCACCATTCCCTTTAAGTATCTTTCAAAAGAATCTGGTGAGATCATTATCACAAGTCCAAAATCAAAGCCCTAGCTGTACACAGATAGAAACATAGATGTTTCACTCCTTGTGTTTTGGACAGCTTTCAAACTACCTGAAGCAGAGCCCGAGGGCCATAAGTATACGCCTGTTGAACTTATCATTATTATGAGGTTTTCATCATCTTTTGTGAATTCATTTCGGACTTTGAAATAACTAGAAAAAATGTATCAAGGCCAAGCCTTCTTGAAACAAGCTCAAAAATCTGACACCATCTCTGGTGATATAATTAGTACATCTGATAATCTTGTGGGAGGGTTTGGTGGGCAATTGCTCAAACATCAATTGTGGCCGTTGTGTATATGCAACATTTCCTCACTTCACCTTTTCCAAGTGCAGTCAAAGCGCGCATTCATCATATCAACCCCTCCGTTCTCCTTGGCATCAGCTTGTACCGTACTCATACCGGGGTTTTGAATTGGTAAGTTTGCTGAACAAATTTATGTGCCAGGTAACTTCCATTTAAACCTTTCTCTGACGGTATCTTTCCGCCTTGGACTTATTGTTAAACAGGAAGGGATGGACGTGGCAAGTAGCAGTTGTACTACACAAAGTTCTTCTGGAACTTTTCCACGAAAGTTCCAGATCACTTTTCCACGAAGCCAGAAAAGAAATATTTGGCTGTATTCTGGCTTCGTGGACTTGTGGAAAAAAAAGATATTTGAATGCCCTTTCCAGGACCCTAGGGTCCAATACATCCCTGGATCAAGTCCTTTTCCTATTCCCTCCATGCGCCACCGCTTGTCTGATCCCTTCACCTCTCTCCCAGCTTACACCTCACCTCTGTCATACCCCACACTATGGCCCGAAAGGGACTCCGCAAACAACTTAAACACTACGTACATGTTGCTATCGATCAAATGAAACAAGTGGCCAATAATCGAGTGGCTATTCTGGCCTTCAAGAAGAAGACGGATGCCGAAAGCCTGTTCTTAATACGATGTCTTCAAGCGATCATCATCAACCAAAATCTACATACCAACCAGCAATCCGAGGATGGTCAGGAAGATCATTTGGACGATTCTGAGGAAAGAAGGCCACTTTTACTTATTTTGCTTGGCGCCTTGGAGTTTCATTTGGCGAGGACGGAATCCTACAAACTCGTTCTGCTTGGTCGTCGTCTACAGAAACTTGCTGAAAACGACATCAATTTATTCGAGGAAGCCCTCAAGATCTTAAATTCGACTCGCTATGTGCATGACCGACCAGCTCGTCAACGTAAAGGTATCCGAAACATTGCTTTTCCTCAAAGACTTGACGAAGGTGGTGATCCTTTCTTAGCGATTGTAAGTGATTCAGGTCAACTGTGCTTTTCATATCAATCTTGTTGTAGCTTTAAAAGTTAACGGTATCTGACCTGATTTACGGATCTTTTCGTGATGTAGGCTCGAATGACTCACGAGCAATTTTGGAAGTTAGTGAGATGTATTCAAGATAGTCATGTTTTTCAAAACCAGTCTGATAACAAACAGGCTCCAGTAGCATGGCAGCTTTTGGTGGCCCTAGCAAATCTGGGAACCTCAGGAAACGGGGGTGATATCTCACATCTTGCTTACATGTTTCATATATCTGGTAAGTCTTTTGACTGTACTAATCTTTCCAAAAGCTGATGAATGTTTCTTTATAGAGGGAAGTGTCCATAATTGGACTAATCGATGTATGTATGCAATTCTTCAAATCGAAAAAAATTGGGTCAACTGGCCCAACGTTGAGGAACGCCGCGAACTCAAATCGATGCTTCAAGACTGTCATTTCAAAGACTGTGTGGCATTCATGGACGGCACTCTCGTCCCCCTGGCTTTTGCACCTGTACGAAATCCGGAAGATTATTGGACTAGGAAACAGTTCTATGCGTTTAATGTTATGTTAGTATGTGATGTACATAAGCTGTTCAGGTACTACGAACTGGGTTGGTGTGGATCAGCTCACGACCAACGAGCTTACCTTTCTTCAGAGGTAAGTGCTTTCGATCAATTTTTCTGTAATCTATTCTGACATACCCTTCCCAGCTTTATTGTAAACCTAGTGATTTTTTATGTGAAGACGAGTATATGTTAGCCGATTCAGGATACACCACATCTCAGAGCGTCATTACCCCCTTTAAACGTGCCCCTGGTCAACCACTTTGCGATCATCAGGAGGCCTTCAATCAGGAACTAAGTAGAATCCGAGTGATAATCGAACAGAGCATTGGCATGCTCAAAGGTCGCTTTCAGTCTTTGAAGGAGCTACGCATATTGCTCAACGGAACACGCAGCGCCCAGCGAGCAAACGTTTGGATTCGGGTCTGTATCATTCTCCACAATTTCACCACTAGTAGTGATGACAGATGGCATGGTGAATTCGGAACAGTTGAAGATGGCCTAGTCGACACGGCAATCCCACGAAGAGCGCCTCCAAATGCAAGGCCTTACGATGAAGAGGTGCATCCTCAAACCGCACGGGATGACACTCGACGAAAGGCGCTTTATGATAGTTTTGTAGCCACTAGGGCCTTATAGTTATTCCGGTTGATATAAGTTGGCTCCGATATGTTGTACAACCAATCGATGTTAAGTTTTTTTGAGAATGTAGTTTCCTATTTAGAAACTAATCATGTAGATAATCAATTGGAGAGGTTTTTTTGGATTTAAGTCTCTGATGTTGCAGAAATGATCCGCAAGTCCATACAAATTCAATTTTGATTCAATTTCATTGTTTTTCAAAAATGCCTCGATCGAGTTCGATTGAGAATCCTGTTTGATGAGGATAATAGACCCCAAAATGTTTTATATCTCTACGATGAGATGCTAATGAATCTTAGACATTCATCTTCTGAAATGTCATTTCACTTCGGTTTAGAGAGGGGATAACGTTTTTCGGTTTAGAGAGGGGATAACGTATCTTTTCACTTCGGTCTAGAGAGGGGATATCGTAGTATTTCATTTTGTAAAACAAATGTATATAAATTTTTTTGTGTTTTTTTTTTCGAACTGGTCACGCACAATACTTTGAAAGAAATAACAGAGTACAAAAGGATAACAGGAGCTTTCGCGCACAAACTGTTTGAAAATCGTAAGACAAAAAAAGGTGGATAGCACGATAAACATCTTTCTGGTCAAGATAGAACTGACATTTTAGCTGAAGTTACAAAAAAAAGATAAAGTAATCACGATGTATGTGGAATTACACAGACTATGAGGTTTCAAAGTGAATCCAGAGCAATCGTATTATAAGCCAACTTAATCAAGTACGTTTTCAAATTGTTGCATAAGTAAAAGATTAGTACTT
>NW_006768901.1:33213-34159 GCF_000204055.1 Melampsora larici-populina 98AG31
ATGATGATGATGAGGGTTTGTAATAAAAAGTTAATAATGATTGATGTGCAACTTGAAGAGCAACACAATTTTTTATCAATGATATTTTTGACCAACTCCTCATCTTCAATGTGTTTGTGCCAGCTTAGTAGTGGATTTAGCGGATCTGTCCAGTTTTGAGTACTAAAATCCTAATATGATGATCAAGATGAGGTGTTATGAAAAAATATCATTAATGCAGAATGTGCAGCTCAGATGGATGCATATTTTTTATTATGCAAGTTTTTTTAAAACTCCTCCCCTTCAATGTGCGTGTGTGGGTTTTGAGGTGAATTTTGGGTCAGATACATGAAATCACAGGTGACACAACATTGGTCACACAACGCATCCCAGTGGTTTTCACACAAAAACCAGCACCAAAGCCACTCACTTGCTATGAAGATGAGGAGTTATGAAAAAAAACCATTAATGAAAAAGGTGTGTCTCTGCATCTTGCACCTTCCATATAATGCAAGCTCAACACAACTCCTCATCTTCATCATCATATGAGGATTTTAGTACTCAAAACTGGAAAGATCACACCAACTCAACCACAAAGCTGGCACAAACACATTGAAGATGAGGAGTTGGTCAAAAATATCATTAATAAAAATTGTGTTGCTCTTCAAGTTGCACATTAATCATTATTAACTTTTTATTATAAACCCTCATCATCATCATCATATCAGCGCTTTACTGCTCAAAATTGCACTTATTCCTACCCCTCAACTACAAAGCATACACAAACACATTGAAGGTGAGCATTTATCAAACAGTATCATTAATGAAAAATGTGTTGCTCTTTGAGGTACACATGTTCCATTATCAACATATTCTGACAACTCCTCATCTTCATCATCATATCAGTGATTTCCTGCCATATATTGCACTTATTCCTCCTGCTCAACTACATGATCCTATTTTGAAT
>NW_006768901.1:36557-43749 GCF_000204055.1 Melampsora larici-populina 98AG31
GAGTCAGCAAAAAATCTAAACATGTCACTCAAACTGAAACTCAAACTGAAACTCATCGTGAGGAGAATGAAGATGAAACACACACCAACCAAAACCACGATTCAACAATCAACCAAGACGATTCAGATTTAGATGAAGCCGATAATCTCACAGTTGACAATTACACACAACATATGGACGCCTGGCCTGCTGGTCGTATCCGCACTGCTATCAAAAAGTACAAATCTTCCACTGGGACTCGAGCAAGCAGCGAAGTTCAAGCTAAGGCACAACTTGCCCATTTAAAATACGAGCATGAGTTGTTGATGTTAGCACTGGTTGATAAAGTGCAACTACGGATTATCAAGAAAGCAATGTGATTCATTTATTTTGTTTATTGATTCATTCACATGGCATGCTGATTGATGATGTTTCCGATTTGATCCAGTGACGAAGTCGCACCCAAGAAGCCTTCTAGGAACCTTGACATGTACCTAGCGTATGCAAAAGACGCTCTATCCTTGTCTAGTAAGTTTTTCTGGATTCTAGCTTTAGTTTCGAGTTTCTGACATGTGCAAAAGTGCCCGGAAAAGGCCAGGAAGATGGGGGTGTTCAGTTAGGCAAAAGAAACCGAATCAACTCTGATCGCTGGAAAGCTCTAGACGACGATCACAAAGCAATTTTCTCCCCGTCACTATTCTATGCCTTAGCTGGAGCGCCCAACCCGTTTGCACCGAGTGAGAGCGAAGATCTTGATGATGAAGATGAGGATGTTGGAGATATTGTTGTACCATTACCAAAGGTTAGACGATTAACTGTGGAAGAAGAGGCAAAATATCGACCTATATATGAGAAGATGGTGGACGATGAACGTGTTTCAGCTAACATCTCAAAGCCAAAGGCAGGCCCCTCGGATGGGCTCCTTCAAAGGAAGTCACTGCGAGCATTTCAAAAGCATGCACATGAGGTGAGTATCGTTTGTCAAACACATCTTTTCATATTTGTTTGTCCTTACCAATGCCTGATCATCAACTTGTCTAATATGCTTGTGACGTTTCTTTTTACTTAGCTTGCATGTCTAGCAAATCGCCTCAATTTTGCGTATTATCTTGTGGGATCAAGCACCCTCACTCCAGATAAATCAAACGAATTGGGATGGACAAAGCAGTTTACTACCCACCGACAAGTTGCACGATGGGCCAACAAGACCAGCGGTTTGGCTCGGGTTTTCGCTACTTACGCGCAAGGTTCTGCGATGGCTGATGCCATTGCAGAAGCTACACAAGGACCGGTAAAAAAACTCAAGAGGAAACGCAGTGAGAAGCCTCAACGCAGTGACATTGTCAAGGTCCGACTTGGGAGAATGCTTGTTCAACTGACCGGTATATTCTGATTTGATTTCACTTTACCTCTCTGTTTCGTTGGCATGAATATGTATTGACATGTATTTTTGTCGTATTGACGTTTATTTTTGTCACAGTCAAGGCTCTTGGCCGAAAACCGACTCAATCTTTCCCCCTGATTGAAGACCCCAAGAGTGCTTTGATAAAACGAAAAGTCCCTGTTGAAATGGTTTGTTTAGAAGGTGTTACTTTGTCTGAGGAGGCCCTCATTTTAGGTTTTAAGAAAATGCGGACCGAGGATCGAGAAAAGTGGGTGGAAGACATCAAGGCTGGCCTTTTTCGTTTGAAAAACATCGAAGGAGTTGAAGAATCAGACTCTGAGGGAGTGGCTCTTAATGCCGAAGATTTGGCAGAGATTGAGAAATCAATGGATGAAGATCACAATATGAACGAAAAAGAAAAAACTGGTGGTAGTGATAGTGAAGACCATAATATGGAGGAAGAGGGGCAAGATGTTTGATTATTTCTCTTGTGTCCATGTTCTTCTATGTTGAAGTTGTTTTTTATAAAGTGATATTATTGAAATTGGAACGAATTTATTTAAATGTATTGAATTGATTTTTTGAATTTGATTTTTTCTTGAAATTGGCTCACTTTGAAATTGAGTTGTTTTTTGTTGGCTGTGACAAGTATCTTGATCCGGTGTGGGATTTCAACTATTGTGCTGAGCGCATTTTTGATATTGGATTGCTCAAAGTTTGATAGAATGAGAAGCAGTCAGACAGGTCTGTATATCTTTATTGGACAGCCTGGGTCTGGTTTTCTTCAATCAGACAAGTCTGGTGATTTGGGTATCACCAGACCTGTCTGAAGGTCCAGACCTGTCTGCTGTATGTCCATCATCCTTGGACAGGTCTGCTCAGAGCTGTCTGGCTGTATAGACATGTCCCAGACGGATCTGGATGCCAGACATGTCTGGACTTTTGTGTTGTTGTGGAAGACCACCAGACTTGTCTGACGCACTCAAAGTGTGTCAGACAGGTCTGGCTTTTTTTTTCGAAAATTTCAAGTCTTGGAAGGATTTTTTTTTAAATTTCTCATAGGCCTAATGTAGTTTCAAATGCACAAAAATGTGTTTCTTGATGGTGCAAATTCAAAAAAATTTCTACCTTGAGACAAAATGTACAACCAGGATCTGTCTGGCTTATCTGGCGTATCTGCCATAATGCGTTTCGGAAGCTATCCGTAGGTAGTCGCACATTTAACTTCGGGTAGGTACCGAAGGCTTAAGGCGCCACAGGTGTGGGAATGATAAGTCGTTTATCATTCTCAGAGTACCATCATTGTTCACCACGCTCCCCATTGGGTTTGAGCGGAAGAAGCCCCACTTGGCGTATACTTCTTTGTGTCTAAAAGGTCCGTAGATGTGTCCTGCTCTCTTCTCTGCATACAAATTGTTCATTATTTCTTCTTTGACCGCAAGTGCAGAAGCATGATTATTGGGTGTCTCCCACCTTCTGTTACTCAAATAGTGTTCGGGGATCCCTTGTGAGAACCCTTCTATCAGGCCGTTAATGACTTCCACTGCCTTGTTCTCCAAACCACAATTTTTTGCCAACCGTATCCATTCCTCTACTACCAGTTCTGGTCTGGCTTTAACCGGGAACCTAGGGTAAGTAATTGGTTGTGGTTCTTGTTGTCTACGGGGAGGTTCATGTTCTCTGTCACGGTTCCTTCGTTGGTCTGTAGGTCTTTTGGAGGTGTTTCTCGTCTTTGATGAGACAAGTTACTCATGGGACTGTGGATTGCAAACAGTTCTCTCAGCTCTCAGTTGTCTATTATGTTAAGGAAAGTGGCACAAGTGGACTTGGTATCATTAGGTTTCCCCTTTTTATCTCAAAGAAAAGACAAAAACATTTTCCCGATGGGTAGAATTAAAGGCAATCACAATATTTCTAACTCACAGTTGGGCGTTACTACTATTTGCTTGTGCCGTTTTCAACACCTCAAAGGCTCCTGGCCCAAACTTCGGTACCATGATTCCATTCACTAAAGTTGTAGCACTTGGAACCATACCACCACCACCTCTCACACTTGGACCACCTCCTCTCATGGTGTTTCCTCGTCCTCCACCACGACCTCTTTGTCCTCTACCTCTATCTCCGTTGCTTCCTCCTTTGTGGTTATCAAAAGTGAAGCTGGTTCTCGGATTATCGTGGTAGGTTTGATTTTGCTGTCTCCCGTTTTTGTGATAACTAGTGTTGTTGGCAAAAGGGGCTCTAACTTGGTTTCTACCTGTTGGCGCAAGATGTGACAACATTCTTCTGCCGGTCACCGCCGTCACTTGTTCCATGCCATTTGAGTTGGTTACGTCCCAACATACTTGGTACTTCCCTGTCCACGGGCATGATGTACGGAATCACTGTTTGCTTCAGAATCCGACCAAGCTTGCTCCATCAATTCCTCATTGACTGTGCCAACATCTGACAATGACCCGTCTTCTAAAGTGTGGCTCCACGCGTTCATCCGGTGAGTTATGTCATATCTGAGAGCGGGTGCCCAGGCTTTGTGATGTTTTGCTTTCATCTCTAACCAAGTCTGGCTCGCCGCGCTACCCAGCGCTACTAGCCAGGAAAGCAATGGTGTGGCTTGTAGAAAAACCCGCTAAGCTCAGTAGTGTTAGCGGTAGTTGGCAAGTTTGGGTGCCAAAAAAAAGTAGCTCATAGCGTAATTCTTATTCGCAGCGCTACCAGTGTTACTGACCCTAAAAACAATATTTGTGTCAAAAAAGAAAAAAAATGTAAAAACAACTTGTGGTTTGAAGGAGTGTAAAGAAAAAGTAAAGTAAAGTTGTAAACGATTGTAATGAAAAGGTTATAAGTAAGATAAAATTGTAAACGATAGAGAAAATAAAAGTCAAAATCAAGTTGAAACATAAGTTTTTCTGGGTTTTTTCATTATCACCTTCTTGGCAAACTCAATCACCTTTCCAACCTCTGCAAAATCACCAGTAAGAGGTACCCCTTCTCCCATCCATAAATTACTACAGACCAACATCTTGGTCATTCAAGGCTTTAGTCCACCTTGCTCATCGGTGCAAATCCGGCCTGCAATTGAGAAACACTGTGAAAATAATGTATTTTTCCAAGGTGAAAAATGATTGACATTAATGCACAAAATGATTAATAATGCAGAATTAATGCAGAAAAATGCAGAATTAATGCAGAATTAATGCATTTTTAATCATTTTGTGAAATAAATGTAATCATTTTTCACCTCGGAAAAATACATTATATTCACAGTGAAAGATCTCTCCGGTGTAGAACTCTTTCAGTACACAGCTGAAAGCAGAGCCAAGAAGGGGAGGAATGAAGACACAAACAACAACACACACAATCAAAAGAGGAATAAGTCTTGAGATGGTGAATTGAAAGACTTCAAACAAGAAAGAAATGCCCTTCTTAAACAGGGACTTTGATTACTGATGAATTAAATTTAAGACCTACAAGTCTTTGGATTAATAAGAACCAGGCTAAAAGAGGACAATAACTTCAAAAATAGCACAATCTAGGCGCACTCAGGCACCTTCCAAATGAGCAAATGAGCTTACAACTCAACAAGAAATTATTAAAAGTGAATAAAGGGTCTAATATTATAAAATCCCAACTCTCATTAGTTGTTTACCCAGATAATAATAATAAAAAGATACAAAAGCTTTATTCTAAATTCTAATAATAATTTTTGCTAACTAAAAGGCCACAAAAAGGTGGGAAAAAGACACTTGACTATATCAAAATTGAAACACACACAAAAAAAGAAGATAAGACAAAAACACCCCTCAAACTCGAAATTCACCTTCATACAACTTTTTCACAGCATAACTCTCAATGAACCCCCAAAATAAAGTTGATAGACAGATTAAGCACACACAAATTGACAATATACAAACTTTCAAGCTCACAAGCAGCACTATAACTTAGCTGTTTACCACAAAAACCCAAATTTCCGCCATTTTCCCTTCAAAGCTGAAAAAAGATAAGAAAAAGGGACCATATAAAAATTCTGAAGAGACAGAAAAAAAGGCCTGCTTCCGCTCTACAACTTTGCTCAGCCAAGCTAAACTCTAACTCTATTGGTTGTACCCTTAAAATGAAATTCGATTTTATGTGAAAATACTCGAAATTGGATTTACCCAGTTTACCACCTGATATTACCACTAAAGTTGATAAGGATGATGCTTAAAATTAAAGTTATTGGGAAATATGCGAAAATAGAATCTACCCCAACTAACATCTACCCTGAAATGGTGCTGTGGTACCCTTGAATTCAAAGTTCCCTGCCAAAACTATGCATCTCTCAGCCTTCAAAAGTCATTTTCAAGTTTCGTAATGTCGGAAATTCTCCTGTGTCAAATTTAATTGTAATTTTCAATGTTGTATTGCAAAACTTTGTTGTTGTATCATCTACTATGGTGCCCATTTAACTTTGAACCCTAAAGCTTATCTCAGTTTACCACCACCAACGCAGCAACAGATACCATACTGGTACCGGTATTGTACCGTACCGTATCTGTTCTGCTGGGTACCGTACCGGGAGTACCGTACCTTGGTGCTGGGTACGATACTCGGATGGCTTCAGAGCCAAATTTTTTACCAGGTACGGTACGATACCAAGTACCTGGAATACGGGTACGGTACAGGGTACTGGCCAGGAGGAGTACCGGTAAAATGGGTACTGTACCCGTACCATACCTGTTTTTCACTGAGTGAAAGAGCAAGGAGCTCACCCATACATATACACTCTATGCCCTTTGCCCTTTTTGGCAAAGGGCTTCACTTATCTACTACCGATCTGGCTGAAAGCGTACTTATCACCACCTTTCCTGGCTAAATTAGCCTCCTCACATCTCCTTTCGTATACTGACCCTACGCTTGATTACACACTAGGCTTGCTTCAATACGACTATGGCTCCCAGGATGAAGCGATTCGTCAATTTTTTTCGGTGAGTCCTGACCTTTCGTTATTCCATTTGCTTCTCCAAGGATCATTCAAATCACCGAATCCACTTTCTTCAATTTCCTTTTTTTCTCTTACACCTCATTTTCATTATCTTTTCAACCTAGTTTCCTTTCCACCAAGCCCTTCACAGAACACACCGTGTCTTCATCATCAGTTGTAGCCAACTCTCAATCAAATTGTTGTAGTACTCGACCTTTGCCTGCTCAAAAGGCACCCAGGATGATCCGAACCCCTGGGGACTCTCGCCGTGCCGTTCAACGCTGTGACGATGACGAAGAGTCTGATTTGGCTGCCTCGGTTCAGCTTGTATCTGCAAAACGCAAGAGAAAGCACCGTAGCACGGCGACTACTGAAGACAATGACAAAGATTACGATGACGATGAATCAGAGCTTTCGAATTCAAATCACTCAAACATTCCACGAACACGTAAAAAACCCACACACCAATCTCCAACCCCTCCTGCTCGTCCTAAGAAGGTCACCAAACGCTCTGAACGCCCAAGACGCTCCGAAATAGATTTGACCGCATCAACCAGCGCTGTGAAACCTATTGGTCTTCAGGTCAACCTCACTCAAGACTCCGACGATGAAAACAGTAAGGTAGCAAGCAAACAAGACAAAAATGAAGACGATGACCGGTTCGATCGTATCAAAGACTATTTCAAAGATCCCAAGAACGGTCCAAAGGATGTAAGGAACTATTTTCTTTTCTTCGTATCTTTTTACATTTACATTTACTTGTTGCTTACTGATTGATTATGTTTCTCAAACTTCAACTGTACCTAGGCGCCGGGCCAGCGTGGCACCTATCCTTGCAAGTGTGCGGCAACAATGTGTGGAGTCGTGTTTCG
>NW_006768901.1:70118-80386 GCF_000204055.1 Melampsora larici-populina 98AG31
TAGTCATAGTCATATGAAATGGTGGTTATGAAAAACGAATATTGGTGCTAGGTGCTGTTCGTGCAAGGTTTCCTCTCAAACTTGAGGGAGGAGTCCAAATGGACTCTATAAACAGCATAAACAAATAATGCATGATTTCCATATACAATAACTAAGATAAGAGAGAGTAAATAACTAGTTGGAATCTGACACAACTACAATATTATTTTGGCGAGAATACAACCAAGGTTTTTCCAGCGAAAGTACAGGTACAACATTGTCTTGGAAGACTTCGAAGTGTTTATTGAACTTAGAGACCCACTCAGTTGCAACCGGTTGAGCCAGGTCGTACCATTCGCGCCAAGGCTTAGGTATTGGGATATCTACGTGAGGGTATGAGAGTGAAATAGACAAGAAATGTACACCACTTCGATCATAAGAGAGAAATATGGGGGGATTATCGTTTGCACAACAATCTAAAGGGAAACCTGAGAAGCTTGTGTCTTCACTGTAAACGCAGAATAATCTTTGATAAGTATTAGCAATAAGATACATCATTTGAGCGGAATTGAGCCAGAGGGAAGGAGTGTCCAGTATCTGTGGTCTATGAGTTTGAATGGCGTTAATGTGTTCGGCGACCCCGCCGTCGCCTCGCTTGCGAGCTTTGAAATGCAATTCGTAGAAGTCCGACTTGGAACGCAGTTCAGCAATGAGATCTTCACGGACTGTGGTCCAATCGTCTTCAGGCCGCCCCAGGCTGATAGCAATTGCACGATAGCCACAATGGCCATCAGCAGCAGGGTCAGATACCGATTGGACATATCTTTGTAGCCATGCCGGGACTCGAGGATCCTGATTTACAAATACGAACGAGGAAAATGGGCTTGGGATGCTAAGTTTCATAACCAGGGATGGAAAGATCACACGTACACACTTTTTTGGCCGTGCAGGTCCGAGTAGACTGACGGGTACTTCGACGGGCACCTTCAAGGTTGGAATCGATATTTTTATGCCTCAAAGACCTGCGAACGGGGATGTTGTGTTCCTTTGAAGCTTCAGGATTGGTCGCAGGGCGCTGCCGCTTGGTATTGCGCTATAAATACTCATGTAAGCTGGTTAATGGTCCCGTTGGGTCAAGGTGGCGGTCCTTACATTGGTACATGTGAGTTGCTCGGTCTGGATGGTATTCACGGTTGAGCATGATTCTTCTGGGTGCTTTGATGGGCTTGTGAGTGGGAGAAGCGATATGATATCAAAGCTATCGTCACCATTGTTATCGGTGGGAGAGATAGGTGCCTTAAATTTCACAATACACAAAGATGGCGAACATATATCATCAGCGACTTGTGGTGTCAATGTTACAGTAAAGTGCTCACAGTGGGACCTGAACATTCGCGTGGACTTAGAGTCGTAATGATGGCTGGAATGATGGTTGTTGGTGAAGGCTACAAACAGGTGTCAGCAAGTGTCTTGGTGCAAGCGTTTTTGCAGACCTACCAGTGGAGAGTCCACACTTGTGGCAGGGTTGGCGGGACTGGGAGGTGCAGGTGTGGGCTGCAATCAAATATCTCAGTCTGGGCATCCTTGATTTGATGGAACGATATATTGAAAAAGGTTCGAATCTAAGACTGACCAATGCTTCTGAATCATAATCGACCAAAGGGTTCAACCTCAGACAAATTGCTGAGTTTGGTTGCGCTGAGTCCGATGCTTTCAATGCGTAAGATGGTGTAGCTGGCGGTTGACGTGATATGTTAACAACGTCCATGAGGAGATTCGGGACCTGGACTGGGGGTGGGGGCTCTGGAACTGCGTTATGCAAAACGGTAGGCGGTGATGTCGATGCTGTAGGGAGAGGTTCTGGTGCTTTGGGCGCTTTCTTGATCTTCCTCTTGCGCTTTGGGTTTGAAATTGAAGATAAGGTGGTGGAAATCTATGTAGATATGTCAGACATCAAGTTGAAGATATGGGATGTTGACTCTAAAAAAGGAAAAGACGACTTACGGGGGCCGACTTCATAATGAAGGGTTCGGAAGGTTTTAGGATGGGAGATTCGGTAGCTCGATTGGGTGGTGAATTTGGATGTGGTGGTGAGGGTTGGAATGATATCATATTGGAAGGTAGGTTCAATGGAGAGATGTTGGCTTTAGATTGGTATTGATGAGAGGAAGTCGAAGCATCTGGGGTATTGGTGTGATACTTGTTGAGGATGTCTTGAATTTCGGCGAATGCTTTTGCTCAATCGTTTGCTGGGAGCTGAGAGAGCTTGTTGGAGATCTTGGATAAATAAGAGATAAGAACAATAACATTTAAGCATCTGAGCGACCGAGCTCCTTGACAATTGGGGTGAGCACAGACCACGGTTGATCGTTGCTTGATAACGGTAAGACTCTCGGCAACCGGGCATTTGGTCTCCTGGGTCTGGAGGAGACGTGGAAGTAGTCAGTTGTGGTATTCAGCTACGGTCTACATCAAACAACTTACTTCTGAACCTATAGGACCATGGTTGTGTCCAGGATGCTTGATACGAACTGTCCAGCAACCCACTCGAGGGGGTATATAGCTGGGATTCACGAGCTGATGAAGTGCAGTGGGTACTTTGGATTCGGTTATCTGGTAGGCAGTGAAAGAGAATGGGCAATTGGTCTTCTGGGATGCTGAGTTTTCGGATGGCTTTGGGCCAGAACGATGACATGTGTATCGGACACTGGTGTCTTCTGAAGAGCGAGTGGCGAGCTTGTATCCATTGGCTTCGGCATGTTGGGTGAGGAGTATGTGGAGTTCACCTCTGGTTGGTGCGAGGAGATCATTTGGTGGGGGCTGTAGGCAGGTAGGTGTCAATGTTTGCATTATCGAAGACATTGGAGGGGTGTTGTAGTGTGGAGGAGGGATGAAGGGATTGTGGAAACGAGGTGGGTGACGTTGTTTTATGTGGGTGGAGGTAGGGTAAAGGGTGCGATCGGGAATAAAGATGGTATGGTGTGAACTTTCTGGTTAAGTGTGGGGTGTCCGGGTGACTAATGGGTGTGGGTTGGATGGGTGTAGATACAGCAAAGGGTATGTAGTTGAGTGTGCGTAGGACGCTGCGTACGGAGGTGCAAGTACGGTACATTGGTGAGTTCCTTCATTGTAGGGTGGTGACCATAGGTTCAAAGGGGTTGGTGGACTTAGCAGGGTGGGTAGTATACGGTACACTGGTGGGTTGTGGTAGGTTGAAGGGTGGTAGGTGACTTATTGAGGTGGGGTGGTGTATTGATTGAGTGGGTTGAAGTGGTGGGAATCTGTGTTGGGGTGGTGAGCACCCAGTAAAGGGTGGTGGGTTTTGATGAATGGGTGGGGTGTTTGTTTAAGCGTACGAGGCTGGTCTTGTTCTCCTTAGGGAGAATATTGGACTTAGCCATATTTTCTACCCCCCAAGAAGCTTCTCAGGATGCTGTTTCATCTTGACATAGGGTGTCGAATGACATTGGGTCATACATACGTCTGTATGACCCTATGGTATAGGGTACATACTTAAGTGTACAGGTGGGCTAAATTTGCCCACGAAGCGTATATGGAGTTGCGTGCTTCAGTCTTTGAAGAAATCAAGGTGAGATTTACTTTTTTTTTTGTTCATTCTCTTGATCGAATTCAGTAATGGCTAATATTGATATTTATTTAGTCACTTACAAGCTCTTTTGGTATGATCCACGACGCGTGGACAACAAAAGGAAACCGCTATGGTTTCATTGGTGCGACTGTGACTTTCGTCAATAAGGACTGGAAGTATGTTACGAGACATCTCTGTCTCAAACTTATCGCATGGCATCACAAAGGTGATTGGCTTGCCGAGCCTCTCATCAATGTTTTAACCAAACATGGCATACATCACAAGATAAGTCTGAATGATTTCTCTTCTTTATTCATCTTATTTTTTTTCTTTGCTTCACTTTTTCGCATTTCCTAATCTTGATATGGTATTCTGTCATAGGCACATGTTGGCCCAGACACACGACTCTGGTAGCAACAACAACACGTTGGCTGAAGCAATGCAAGTCCGCCTTACTAAATATAGCGCAGATCGTGACGGGACCTTCAAATGGGACCACAAGCTTCATAGAGTGCGCTGTGTTTGCCACAAACTAGCTCTCATGGTAAACGCGGGACTACAAGCGCTTGGCATCCAAGCACCACCACCACCCCTAGTCACATCGACGATTTTAGGCGAATTTCCTATACCAACTACAACTTTGCAATCAATACCCAAAGAAGATGAAGACGAACTGCCGGAAGTGAACTCAGCTGACCTAGCCGATGACAAAGCTGGATGTAATGAAGAGGTAGATGATGCGGACATCATAATAGGTCAAGCTCAAGACAGCGCCACTTGGTACGACGTAGCGGATGGCCCCCATCCAGAACCTGAAATCACGCTTGAAGACGTTGAGTCTTTGGCCACTGATCGAAATGAGGCCAATGCTGTGCACAACTTGGTGACAAAGGTATGTAAACCTTTATCTAATCATGTATTTTACTCTAGTGTCACAATTACTGACATTAAATCAACCTTTTGTGATAGCTCGACGTTATTGGTCGTAAAATTGGTGGATCAGCGGTTATGTGTGGGCTATTTGATGCGGTATCGCTAGCAATGCTTAAGCGGAAGCTCCCACGACCAATTCCTGGCTATGGAATCAGGTGGAACATAAAGCTTCAGTGTTGGCATCGGCTTTACAATGCCCGTGAGGTGCGTGTATCAAGGTGTTTAAATATTTCCATTGTTATCTTTTTGCTCACTCACACTTGATACTATTGACAGGTCATTGATCAGATTCTTAAAGAAGATCAAATGGATGCGCCGCGTAACACCAATCAAAGTCGATCTGGAGAAACGCCTCTACCGCCCGATGTCCATCGCCCATGAGGTATTTTCAATAAGGTCATGATCACGCCTGGCGAATGGCGACAGGTCCGTGACCTCATGGAGGTTCTAGAGGTTAGTACCTCTTGTCTCACCTTTGAACCATCAAAAGAACTAATACAATACCTTCATTTGACGGTTCATCGGTTTAGGATTTTGAACATCTAACCAAATTCTTCGAGCAAGACAAACCAACCGGCTCATTAGCTATTCGTGAATACGTAAAACTCAAGAAAAAGATTCAAAAGAAGATAGATGACACTGAGTCACGTGCTGAACCCCTATTACCCTTGTACCATGCGATTCTAGTGCGTGCGGACGCATACCTGAAGGAGGCTCTTGGCTCTCACACACTTATCCTCGCTACAATATTACATCCAAGTCTTCGACAGGATTACTTTGAATTCGCGTTTGGGGCTAAAAAAAATGAGACCATCATGGCCAAGCCTTTGATCGAATCAGCATATGAGAAGAAGAAAGCCGAAGTTGAAGCCAGTGGACCAACAACTGCGACTTCTTCTGCTGAAACCCGAGGCCATGGCAAGAGTTTTACAGCTGAAGATGAAGAATTTCAAAGACATAAAGAACTTCATCGACGCAAAACCGCCAATGAGCTCCGATCTTACTTAGAAATGGCTGAGGAGCCAGCGCCCGAGGTGGGGGACAACCCACATTTAGCTTTGGCATGGTGGCAAGTAAGTCATCTTACTAATAATGAATTGATCAATATTGGTTTTACTCCACTGACTGACATGTCAACTGCTGCTTCAAAGGTAAACGAGGGAAAGTATCCCATCATGGCCCGCCTTGCCAGGGATTACTTGGCGATTTCTGCAACAGCTTGCCCCGTTGAGAGAACGTTCTCGTCGGCAGCAGATGTTTGCACCGCTGACCGCAGCTCACTCTTGCCTAGGCCAATCGAGCGCTTGGTTTCTGGCCGTATGTGGACTAGAGAGGGAGTTCCAATGAAAGGAAAGTTTTCTCACGCCTCTGAAGCAATGGAACAGTGTCTAATGAATGACCAAAAAGCTCGCAAGCGGCGTGGTTGAATTTATTACTCTTTTTTGGTTTGGTACAACTTTATTTCTTTTTGAATTTCTTTATTACACTTTTTTTTTCTTTGAGCCTTTTCAACTACCCTCGTTTATACTTTTTTCTGTTATACTCTTGATAGTAACTTTTGTTCTTATCTTTTCTGGTGAATATATAAGCTTTTTCTATATATAGAGAGAAGGTACCAAAGATGTACTAGGCGCGGTACCTAGTGGTACCGGTCTAGGTACGACACCGTACCGTACCGGAGTGTGTCTGCCAGGTACCGGTACAGTACCGTACCTACCGCTTAATAAAGTTACGGTACTTGCCTTTGAGGCATAAGGCAAGCTCAGCCGTGAGCTACGGTACTGAGTACTGTAGCTCAGTTCAGGTACGGTACTGGGTACTCTTTTTTTCGAGTACCCTCCAGTCAGGTACGGTACTGGTATTGCAGGTACGATACCAGTACCGTATCTGTTGCTGCGTTGCCACCACCCTACTTTTCCTCCAAGTCCTCAATTTTCGAAATTCAGCCTTGTTCAAACCCATAATGGAAAACCCATAAAATCCTGCATACCTTAATAAAACCATGCACAACCCATAATTTTCGAGATTTCCACTTAACACCTATGTACTCTACATATCCCATACAACCCTAACTAACCCATACCTCCTAAACCCATAAAATAAAAAAATAAAATAAAATTCAAGATTAAAAGTTAAAAATTAAAAATTAAAAATTAAAAATATAAAATTTGTAATAATAAAAAATAATAATAATTTTAAAAATTAAAAATTGAAATAGAATCATAAAAAAGAATAGAAAATAATAAAACAAGGTAAAAAATTAATTTAAATTTGTAAATGATAAAAATAAAAAAAACTAAATTAATTCATAAAAAAATAAAATAAATTATAATAATAAAAATCAAAAATACATTCAAACTGTAGTTTTGATTACCACAGCCTCCCCCAAAACCACATGATGTCCCCATCATGCAACATAAAGAGTGTTTGCCTTTGAAAATAAAATGTTAACTCCCCCAAAACACAATGATGTTTGCCTCACACCTGGTAAAATGAGTAATGTAAGTTGAGAATTGATGAATTGATTAATTTGAGAAGTGAGAATAAATTGATGAACTTTTAAGTAAGTATGTATAATAATAATAAATTCTTTGCTTCAAAAGTGTAAACTTGGATCTGTAAGATAAAAATCTGTAAAAGTTGAAAGGTTTCTTCTTAAATAATGTAATTTAAAACCTATTGTTTGTTGTACCTGTAACTCCAACTTATTATACTTGTAATTATAAATTGATTATAAAAAAATACCCCTCACGTAAAAGATGAGTAAGGGTCCTTTTCCACGTCTTCCAAACTTCCCTCCACGCCTCTCACATCTTTCAGTGAGGACCTTTCCCAAAACCATAAATGAAACATAAAAAAAATGATAAAAAGAAACATAACCAATAAGTTTTGAACTTGAAACTCCTAACATTGTATGAATAATTCTGCCTGACATGTAAATAAATTGTACCCGCTGCCGTTGAATGTAATTTACGTGATGTATTGCGCCCTGATGTAAATGATTAACTTGTAAAGTAGTTGTGCCCCAAAATAAAATGAAAGAAAAAATGAAAAACACGAGAAAATGAAAATAAGAGAATAAGAAAGAGGTGAAGAACCCGCCACAGCTATGTTTTGTTGTTCCCTCTTCACCATTGATTTAATACCCCTAAAATTAATTAATTTATAATTTTGACTTTTAATTTTTGATTGTAAACTCCGCGCCCAAAATAAAAAAATGAAATATGAGAAAAAACTGAAACATAACCAAAGAAACATAACCAAAGAAACTCTATATGAATGAAATATAACCATAACTTGAATTTTGTGAATTAATTGAAACCCGCCTCTATGATGTTGATTAAATAATGAACCCATGACCACCTTGAATGATAATTAAAGTAAGTGAAATAGCAAAAATGAAATAATAAAATGAAACATAACCATTGATTTGATAAAACCTTCACGGCGAATTTGATTAATTTGAACCTGCCGCTAATAAATTTTTGTATTGTAAATTTTGTATGACCCATTTAACTTGTATGACTTTTGTTAAAATAATTTTAACTTCAATAATTTTGTTAAAGTAATTTCTGCACCCGTAAATTTTAAAGAACCTTGTAAGAATAAAAAAAATAAAAATTTGAAACCCTGCCAACTAAATTTATAAAAACACCAAATAAGCAAAAGAAAAAAATTAAGACTATATAAAAAACTGATGAAATAAATTCATAAGTGAAGAACCCGCCACTACTTTGTGTTTTATTGTACCCTCTTCACTAAATGATTTTAATACCCTCTTGATTGAATAATTGATTGAATGAAATAAGAAAAATAAAATGAAATGCAAGAAACATAACCATAATCTAAGAAAATTGAAAATTAACCCGCAACTGAATTTTAAAATAAAGAAATCTGCCTCTGAAGTAACCCACAGCCGTGATTCAATAAAGAAAACATAACCTAAAAAAGAAAAGAAAAATATAAAGAAACATAAGTCAAAAGAAACATAACCATAAAAAATCTAAAAAATAAGTCAAACAGAAACCGCAATCTATATTGTATTTTTATTTACTTTTGTAATTTTAATTTAAACATCAAACTCCTCATCACTTTCTTCCCATCTTGAATCTTCATCCATAAAATCTTCACCACTTTGTTGTTCATTTAAATCTTCATCATCTGTACTTTCTTCTAATTCATTTGTTCCTCTTGCATAAAATTTCTTGACATGAGAAGCCGCATACCTTCG
Organism: Melampsora larici-populina 98AG31; assembly: GCF_000204055.1. NCBI lineage: Eukaryota > Fungi > Basidiomycota > Pucciniomycetes > Pucciniales > Melampsoraceae > Melampsora > Melampsora laricis-populina. The sequence goes on from NW_006768901.1 coordinate 78,851, forward strand.
CCGTAATTCAGTACCATCTAATTCTTCCAAAACGAAAGACCCCATATGTAATTGTTCTTTGACTTTATAAGGACCATTCCATCTGTTTTCAAATAATTTACCCCATTGACTTTCTAAAGACGCATTATAAACTAAAACCATATCACCAACTTCCAAAGGACTTTTCCTTAATTTGTGCGCATTTTTCTTATCCCAATACCTAACACTTTCTTCTCTAACTCTCATCATTTTACTGTAAGCATTATCCATCATTTCTTCCCTTCTTAATAATTGTTCAGTTCTTGCTTCTAATAATTCAGCTCTTGTATGTACTTCTTCCCAATTAACTCCTAAGAAAGTTCCAGCCTCAACATCAACAGGTAAGACCGCTCTTTGACCAAAAACCATCTCATAAGGTGAAATTCCTGTAGTTCTTTTTGTTGAAATTCTATCTGCAAATAAAACCATTGGTAAAGTCTTCCGCCAAGCACTTGGATTTGTACTACACATTTTGACTAAGGTATCCTTGATTGGCTTGTGACCTCTCTCAACCATTCCAGCTGCCTGTGGATAATAAGGTGTAACAATTCTAAGTTTTGCTCCACAACTTTCAACCGCCTTGACTAATTCATCTTTAAATTCACCACCTCCTTCAACTGTAACCACTTTGATTGCACCATACCTAAATATCCATTCTTGTTCTAAAAATTCAGCAACCTTATCCGCCTTTAAATTTACCAAAGGTACCACTTCAACCCATCCTGATAAATCATCTCTAGCAACCACTAAGTATTTATGTTGTCCAGCTTTAATATGTACAGCATCCATACTAATTCTACCAAATAAACTAGCTTCACCTGTAGCATGACCCAATTCTTTAGGTGTTAAAGAACTCCGCTTTTGACAAGCTTCACAACTTTGAACCCATTCCCGCACAGACTTCTTCAAACTTGGCCACCAAAACCTAAGTACTATTCTTCTGTAAGTTTCTTCAACTCCTCTATGACCTAAACCTTCATGTAATTGTTCTAAAATCCAATCTTGACCTTCAACATTTGTAACTACAACCTGAGCCATAGGATTTTGCCGCCGCATTAACCTTCCATTATCCAAATAAAACTTATCACTCTTCCTCTTAATTGATCTAAATTCTTCATCACTAATATCTTCTGGTCTGATTAAATTTTCTAAGTAATTGACTAAGTGTTTCCAGAATCCAACTTGTTCCCATCTTACATCACCATCAAGTAAATCTTCATTGATAATTAAATCCCCGCAATAAATTCCAAAATCATAATCATTGTTTGCAACATCAATAAGTTTCTTCTCTTCATTAAATTCCTCAGCATCACTATCTAAATCACTATCTCGAGGTCTGCGTGATAAACCATCTGGCATAGTAAAAGTTTTACCTGCTTTGTGAACCAAGTCAAAAGAAAATAATTGAATAAAATAAACCCATCTTGTCATAGGAGCATTTGGTAAATCAGGAGTATTAATCATTTGAATCAAAGCTTTAGCATCTACTTGTAACTCAAAATGTTGACCCCATAAATG